>NC_137871.1:45921067-45953567 GCF_963924005.1 Protomyctophum bolini
CATTGAGACTAGCTGTGACTCTGTCCATGGTGCTGAAGTCATGTTGTAGCATTGAGACTAGCTGTGACTCTGTCCATGGTGCTGAATTAATGTTGTAGCATTGAGACTAGCTGTGACTCTGTCCATGGTGCTGAATTCATGTTGTAGCATTGAGACTAGCTGTGACTCTGTCCATGGTGCTGAAGTCATGTTGTAGCATTGAGACTAGCTGTGACTCTGTCCATGGTGCTGAAGTCATGTTGTAGCATTGAGACTAGCTGTGACTCTGTCCATGGTGCTGAATTAATGTTGTAGCATTGAGACTAGCTGTGACTCTGTCCATGGTGCTGAATTCATGTTGTAGCATTGAGACTAGCTGTGACTCTGTCCATGGTGCTGAAGTCATGTTGTAGCATTGAGACTAGCTGTGACTCTGTCCATGGTGCTGAATTCATGTTGTAGCATTGAGACTAGCTGTGACTCTGTCCATGGTGCTGAATTAATGTTGTAGCATTGAGACTAGCTGTGACTCTGTCCATGGTGCTGAATTAATGTTGTAGCATTGAGACTAGCTGTGACTCTGTCCATGGTGCTGAATTAATGTAGCATTGAGACTATCTGTGACTCTGTCCATGGTGCTGAAGGCATGTTGTAGCATTGAGACTAGCTGTGACTCTGTCCATGGTGCTGAAGTCATGTTGCAGCATTGAGACTAGCTGTGACTCTGTCCATGGTGCTGAATTCATGTTGTAGCATTGAGACTAGCTGTGACTCTGTCCATGGTGCTGAATGAATGTTGTAGCATTGAGACTAGCTGTGACTCTGTCCATGGTGCTGAATGAATGTTGTAGCATTGAGACTAGCTGTGACTCTGTCCGTGGTGCTGAATTAATGTAGCATTGAGACTAGCTGTGACTCTGTCCATGGTGCTGAAGGCATGTTGTAGCATTGAGACTAGCTGTGACTCTGTCCATGGTGCTGAATTAATGTAGCATTGAGACTAGCTGTGACTCTGTCCATGGTGCTGAAGGCATGTTGTAGCATTGAGACTAGCTGTGACTCTGTCCATGGTGCTGAATGAATGTTGTAGCATTGAGACTAGCTGTGACTCTGTCCATGGTGCTGAATGAATGTTGTAGCATTGAGACTAGCTGTGACTCTGTCCATGGTGCTGAATTAATGTTGTAGCATTGTGACTAGCTGTGACTCTGTCCATGGTGCTGAATTAATGTTGTAGCATTGAGACTAGCTGTGACTCTGTCCATGGTGCTGAATTCATGTTGTAGCATTGAGACTAGCTGTGACTCTGTCCATGGTGCTGAATTAATGTTGTAGCATTGAGCCTAGCTGTGACTCTGTCCATGGTTCTGAAGTCATGTTGTAGCATTGAGACTAGCTGTGACTCTGTCCATGGTGCTGAATTAATGTTGTAGCATTGAGCCTAGCTGTGACTCTGTCCATGGTGCTGAAGTCATGTTGTAGCATTGAGACTAGCTGTGACTCTGTCCATGGTGCTGAATTAATGTTCTGAATTAATGTTGTAGCATTGAGACTAGCTGTTACTCTGTCCATGGTGCTGAAGTCATGTTGTAGCATTGAGACTAGCTGTAACTTTGTCCATGGTGCTGAAGTCATGTTGTAGCTCTCTCTCTCTCTCTCTCTCCCCATGTTAACCACTAGTCTCTCTCTCTCCCCATGTTAACCCATGCTCTATCTCCCTCTCTCTCCCCATGTTAACCTATGCTCTCTCTCTCTCTCTCTCTCTCTCCCCATGTTAACCCATGCTCTCTCTCCCCAGCCCTTTGCCCTGCTGATGGACTCCTCAGCAGCCAAGGACCTGGGCTGTCTGCTGGGCGGATACTGCCGCCTGCTGGTGGAGCCCGGCATCACCGTGTTCCGCCTGGCCCGCCCCAAAGTGCGCGTGCACCGCGTGGTCCAATCAGCAGAGGAAGGTGTGTGTGGTGGGAGTGGCCTATCCGTTGTAGAGGGCGTGTTCTATGAGTCCCTCGCAAGTGAGCAAGTTTTAACCTTCAAGACTTCACGTATAGACAGGGGTGGGCAACTGGCGGCCCCCAGGGGCCACATGAGGCCCCCACCTTTACTTAATGTGGGCATGAGGGCCACATGAGGCCCCCACCTTCACTTAATGTGGGCCCGGGGGCCACATGCGGCCCCCACCTTCACTTAATGTGGCCCTCATGTTAATATCAGAATACTGATATAGTATTGATTTCCGCTGTTTACAATTCCAAACCCGCTTTAATTACTTCTATATTAAATGACTAGTATTATTGTCTTTTTGCGACACGTTTTGAGCTTGTAGATCGGCTATTTTTGCTACGCCAGTAATATGCACTGTGGCCCCTCTGGAGTGAGCGTGGAAATATAGTGGCCCTCGCCATGGTCAAAGTTGCCCACCCCTGACGTAAGATATATTTACCATTTTTTTAATTTTTTGTAATAACAAAACGCCTAAAACCGGCCCCTTCGAGGTGGTTTTGATAGTGGTTTTAAAACCGGCCCCTTCGAGGTGGTTTTGATAGTGGTTTTAAAACCGGCCCCTTCGAGGTGGTTTTGATAGTGGTTTTAAAACCGGCCCCTTCGAGGTGGTTTTGATAGTGGTTTTAAAACCGGCCCCTTCGAGGTGGTTTTGATAGTGGTTTTAAAACCGGCCCCTTCGAGGTGGTTTTGATAGTGGTTTTAAAACCGGCCCCTTCGAGGTGGTTTTGATAGTGGTTTTAAAACCGGCCCCTTCGAGGTGGTTTTGATAGTGGTTTTAAAACCGGCCCCTTCGAGGTGGTTTTGATAGTGGTTTTAAAACCGGCCCCTTCGAGGTGGTTTTGATAGTGGTTTTAAAACCGGCCCCTTCGAGGTGGTTTTGATAGTGGTTTTAAAACCGGCCCCTTCGAGGTGGTTTTGATAGTGGTTTTTAGTTCAGTGAGTATGGATACCGATAGACATGATCCACATTTAATCATTTATTATTCCGTTTCACGTTTCATGGTTTTTAAACCATTCACTAACATAGTTGTGTGCGTGCGTGCCTGCGTGTGCCTGCCTGCGTGTGCCTGCGTGTGCCTGCCTGCGTGCGTGTGTCTGCCTGCGTGCGTGCCTGCGTGTGCCTGCGTGTGCCTGCCTGCGTGCGTGTGTCTGCCTGCGTGCGTGTGTGTGTGTGTGTGTGTGTGTGTGTGTGTGTGTGTGTGTGTGTGTGTGTGTGTGTGTGTGTGTGTGTGCGTGTGCGTGTGCGTGTGTGTGCGATGGCGCCCCCAGGCTACGTGTCGCGGTGTTGCAGTGACTCCAACGACTCGTCGGACGAGGATTATCCAATGGAGTCGCAGCAGCAGAGCGGGGGGGTGCTCCGCTCCTTCCCTGACCGCAGCAGTCAGGACTGGGAGGAGAGGAGGAGAGAGGTAAGAACTGGACTGGATTGGATCAGAGGAGGAGAGAGGTAAGGACTGGACTGGATCAGAGGAGGAGAGGAGGAGAGAGGTAAGAACTGGACTGGATCAGAGGAGAGGAGGAGGAGAGAGGTAAGGACTGGACTGGATCAGAGGAGGAGAGAGGTAAGAACTGGACTGGATCAGAGGAGGAGAGAGGTAAGAACTGGACTGGATCAGAGGAGAGGAGGAGGAGAGAGGTAAGAACTGGACTGGACTAGGAGGAGGAGAGAGGTAAGAACTGGACTGGATCAGAGGAGGAGAGGAGGAGAGAGGTAAGAACTGGACTGGAGCAGAGAGGTAAGAACTGGACTGGATCAGAGGAGGAGAGGAGGAGAGAGGTAAGAACTGGACTGGAGCAGAGGAGAGGAGGAGAGAGGTAAGAACTGGACTGGATCAGAGGAGGAGAGGAGGAGAGAGGTAAGGACTGGACTGGATCAGAGGAGGAGAGGAGGAGAGAGGTAAGAACTGGACTGGAGCAGAGGAGAGGAGGAGAGAGGTAAGAACTGGACTGGATCAGAGGAGGAGAGGAGGAGAGAGGTAAGGACTGGACTGGATCAGAGGAGGAGAGGAGGAGGGCGGTAAGAACTGGACTGGACTGGACTGGACTGGACTGGGAGGAGAGAGGTAAGGACTGGACTGGATGAGTCAAAATACCTGTGTGATGCATTTTTAGAGCGCCCCTCACTTCACACCTGTGTGATGTATTTAGTGTATATTATTAGTTATACTTCACACCTGTGTGATGTATTTAGTGTATATTATTACAGTTACACTTCACACCTGTGTGATGTATTTAGTGTATATTATTACAGTTACACTTCACACCTGTGTGATGTATTTAGTGTATATTATTACAGTTATACTTCACACCTGTGTGATGCATCTTCCTGGTGTCTCCACTAGGAGGAGCGCAGAGAGCGCGAGGACAACGAGGGCAAACAGGAAGTGAGGATCGTGGTGACGGTGGAAGGAGGTCAGGAGGTCGAGGAGGAAGCGGACACGGGAGGAGGAGGGACAGGAAGTGATGCGGCGGCGAGCGGCGATGCCACTTCCTGGTACCACAGCGACCCGCGGGTCACCAGCAGCTTCAGCAGCCTATCCAGCGGCTCGCTCTGCAGCGCTGCCCTGGAGGACACTGTGGCCACGCCCACCGCCCCCCCGGGGGGGGAGGGGCCTGTTAACAACGCCGCCACCCTGGACGTCCATCACCCGTACCTGCTGGAGCCACAGCAGCAGCAGCGCCCCCAGAGGCACGGCCAGGCAACTGCAGCAGGTAGGTCTGTCTGTCTGTCTGTCTGTCTGTTTTATCCAAAATGAGTTAATATCACAGACAGACTCTTCACACACAGGGTTCCCCAATACAATTTCCTCAAGTGCCATATTTTCACTAGGGTACCAGGCTGGGGGCCCATTTTGACATGCAGAGGCTACTGACCCCCATTTAATATCTGGGACCCTCCCCCCCCCCCCCCCCCCCATTCTTCCAGGGGCCACAAGGGGGCGCTCCGCGGGCCGCAGATGGCCCGTGGGCCGCTAATTGGGAAACCCAGCATGTCTGAAATAAGTGTCAGAGCTGAAATCGTCCACAGAAGACATGTAAATATGAAATAAATGCTTAAACATGTAGCTATAGGTGTAATGTTAGACTAGAGTCCACAGAAGTGAACCTTTTCGCTGTTTCTCTGCCAGACATTACTCTATAAGCCATATCTCCAAAACTGGTGGGTCAAACTGAACAACATTATGTCAATTTGAAGCTATGATTTCCCTGCTTTCACATGACATGAAAAAGTTTCAGTTATTGCTGTTGCTAGTCCTGGCTGCCAGTTCCTATTGGCTGTTGCTAGTCCTGGCTGCCAGTTCCTATTGGCTGTTGCTAGTCATGGCTGCCAGTTCCTATTGGCTGTTGGTCGTCATGGCTGTCAGTTCCCACCTGATGTCGTGTGTGAGTTCAGACTGCTCCAGACCGTACTGAATGAGCGCTAGCTTACACAACATCCTGAGGCTGGGACTGATGTCTAAGACATACAGGCCACCAAAGGGTGTGAGTGTGAAGTCATCCGTCCCATCGTCTGGAATCCATGTGAGTCCTCCAAAGAGGAAGATACGATCTCCCAGCATGCAACAGCACATCCTAGACGTCGGAGGCGGGCCGTTCCCCGTGAGCTCGACCTTCTTCCAGGAGGTGGTCTCCGGACTGAACTTCCACACATCAACATCAGTGCAGGTCAGGTCTAGTCTGTCGTAACCACCACATATGTACAGCTCTCCGCCGTAAGCAAAGGCTGAATGACCGTAACGTCTTTGTGGAAGGAGCTGTGCAGAAGTTGTGTCCAGCCAGCGGTCGGTCTCTGTGTCAAACACTCTGACGGAGTTGAGTAACTGATCCCTCCCCCAGCCCCCGAATACAAACATCTTTGTCCCGATGATGGTACCAGAGTGACCGTACGTAGCAGGTGGTGGAGATGCTCTGGTGTTAACCAACGTCCAGACCATCGTGCTGGTGTCCAACTTGTAGATGTCATTAGTCTGTCCAGTCAGCTGGGTCGACCCTCCGTGGATAAACATGACCTTCCCCAAAACACAGGCTGAGTGGTTCATCCTCTCCTCTGGAACGGTTCCAGAAACCTGTGGTTTGAACCATCTGTGGGCGTCGACATCAAATGCATAAAGAACGTTGCAGGGACCTTGGTCCGTCCGCCCTCCCCAGAGGTAGACGTTATCTTCAATCAGCACAGCCGTGGGGCCGTAGCGAAAGGATGGAACCTCGAGGTGAGGTTCTCCTCTTCCCGGTGGCAACTTCCTCCAGCGCAAAGACACTGTGTTGAAGACGTGAACTTCAACCTGGTCACTGTCGTTCACGTTACCGTCAGGACTCCCTCCGATCGCGTACACCTCGTGTCCGACGATCACGGCCTCACAATATCCTCCTGGTCCGTTCAGGTTCACAGTCCACGTCCACATTTTACACAAAAGAGACAGGTCGTTCTTCTGTAACAGAATGCAGTCACATGACTCACACCACCACTTGTATATTGGTACAGACCTACAAGTGATGACGTCATCTTGGTGACGTCACACTTATGTCCGAATATGGAGTTCCACCCGGCCTGGTGGAGATATGCTTCATTAGTCTGGTAACCAGAGGCCCGTCAACTTGTGTTGATTGCGAACGCAGTGAGCACTTACTATGAGACCTAGCAGATCATGTCTGTGTGTGTGTGTGTGTCTGTGTGTCTGTCCCGCTATCCAAATATGGAGTGTGTTGCATCAGCAATCACTCAGCTCCATATATGGGCACAAAAGGGGCCAGGTCCACTCAGCTCCATATATGGGCACAAAAGGGGCCAGGTCCACATATACAGTAACAGCGGGACAGACACACAGACAGACAGACAGACATGATCTGCAGGGTCTCAGCTGCGTTCGCTTCCCACGTTTGCGCGTCTTACTTGCGCAAGCAGAGCGCTCAAGGACTAGTTTCGCCCAGGACGATATCCGATGCGTACGCACCGTCCCAGCATATCCGATGCGTATGCACCGTCCCATGTGGTTAATGTGGATTAAGGGACCCAATGCCAGAGTGTAATTGGTTTTCGATGGTGACGTAATGACGATATGTTTTAGTGTCGGGAGGATTAAAGGTATAATGCTCCTACTGTATGTATACATGTATGTAATCTGACACCACTGCCGTATCAGGCACAAGTAGTCATTACGTAATTTGCTGGGACGGTGCATATGCATCAAAAGTGGCGCAAAGTAACCACAGTATACCGCTAATCAATTTACAAATTACATATACATACGGTACAGTCCTATTCGTCCCCGCCTCAATCTCAAAATGACATTGATCAGTACTGATGGGTACCCATGTTAGACACACCCACAGACACACCCCCAGATTCTCAGCCACACCCACAGGTTTATTTTAATATGTGGAGTGGCTATTCAACCACCAGGTGGCGTCGGCCCATGATGAGCAGTCTTAATAGCTTCTAGCAATATGCAGTACATTTTGTACTGTAAACTAAAGTATCAATACTGTAATATTGAAATACATTGAAATACATACTGTTACAAGTAATATTTATTTGAGTAAGCGGTTAGGGTCCATTTGGTTCCATTTCTACACTCTAAAGTTAAATTATCATTGATGTTACAATATAAATATTGGGGGTCCCAGAGATATAAATGCCATTAAATGGGGGTCCATACTCCATAGACTAATGCATGTCAAACTGGGGGTCCTTGAAATTAAACGGGTTGAGAGTCACTGCTATAGCTGTAAAAATCTTCTCTTATGGGGGTCCCTGGCATATCTTTTCAAATGGTGGTCCCTGGCATATCTTTTCAAATGGGGGTCCCTGGCATATCTTTTCAAATGGGGGTCCCTGGCATATCTCTTCAAATGGGGGTCTCTGGCACACCCCCCCCCCCCCCAAATGGGGGTCCCTGGCACATCCCCCCCAAATGGGGTCCCCGGCACATCCCCCCAAATGGGGGTCCCTGGCATATCTCTTCAAATGGGGGGGTCCCTGGCATATCTCTCTTTCATTTTTATCGTGTCATATGAAAGCAGGGAATCATAGCTTCAAATTGACATATAAGTTGTTCAGTTTGACCCACCAGTTTTGGAGATATGGCTTTTAGAAAAAGGTCTTGCAGGAGTAGTAGAAAAATAGACCAAGCAGAGAAAATGGGCTTCAAAGCTTTAGTTTTGTGACTTTAGGGGGCGCTGTTTTCCCTTCATTCCCCCATTAGTCAACCAGCAGTGTTGCCATGTATATAATTATAATTAGTTGGCCTTGTTTCTAAAGAAAAATAGATCCCACTGTATATCAACCTGCGATGGGAGCAGTCCCTATTGATTGAAAGATTATCTATTTATGAAAGAAATAAAATATTTATGTTTTTATTAATTTTTATTCATAGAGGGCAAGTGTAATGTTTTAAGGCATATTTGTCTTGTAACCAGGGATTTGGACTTTATTCCAATAGGAAAATTCACATTTGTTTGCATTTAAAAAATAAAAAAAAACATATTTTGAGACAATGTATTTATTTTACTGAAAAAGAATCGAAATCAAAACCAAAATCGAGGTTTCAGAGAATATAATCGAGGTTATTTTTTTTTGCAACATCGTGCAGCCCTACTCTCAACCCCCCTCCCCCCTATATCCCCGGTCTGAGAGGTGTGAAGATCCCACACTGTATTGGAGAGACTGTGGCTGGCTAGTGGCTACCCACCCCCTGCAGCCCACCTAGGCCTTTTCAGCCTTTTCAGTAGGCTATACAATTGTATAAGTATACAGAACAAATAATGTTTGTTTTTGCCATCTTTGTTGAAGAGTCTGAGTAATTATGTTTTAGTTTATTGTATGCCAGTGTAAATTTTTAGTTGGCTAAGACTAGATAGTTTAAGCAGCCTAGGCAGGCCTAAAGTTCAATGGATTGTTCAAAGACTGAGCCAAGCAAGTGTGTGTGTAGGGGGGGAGGGGGAGTGCAGGCCTAATTTGATTTCAAAGACCAAGTGCTTCTCCCACCCCCTGCCGTTTACCTGTGTAGGAGCAAAGCAAAGTTACCATGTTTACCCAGGGTAACTGGATTAAGCTCAAGAACTTGTTTACAGCCAGGCCCTGCTCATTGAACATTTCATGGTAGGGGTTCAATGCCTTGCTCAAGGTAGGGGTGGGCGATATGGACAAAAGTTTTATCACAATATTTTTTCAAGCTTACCACGATACACAATATTATCACGATATTTTCGTGCGCGTTTTTTTATGGTTATTTTTCAAGTTACTTAACAGTACAAGGTAACAAAAATTTAAGAAATACCATTTAGACTGTATTTAGACATTTAAATACCATGAGAAACACACACACACACACACACACACACACACACACACACACACACACACACACACACACACACACACACACACACACACACACACACACACACACACACACCACACTATTATAATGTAGCTGTCAGCAGAAAACGCTTGTCGTCATTTTTTTATATTTTATGTCTTGCAAATGTATGCTCTACCATACTATAGCATCACACAAAAGCAACAGAAAAAGCAGATCCGCAAGCTCTGCTTATCGTCTCTGTCGGGTGGAAATCCCATATGTCCAAAACTGTTAAGGATTCAAATTAAAAAAGGGCTAAAGTAGCAGATCTACAAGCTCAAATCATGTCACTTCACTCACACATCTCGAGCTTGTGGATCTTCTACTTTTGGTGCTTTTGTGTCACGCTGTATCAGTGATGTAAATAGGTTTTCAATGTAATGGGTCCCGGGATGCACAGGTGGTCATTCAAATGAGTCCCAAAAAAAGGTTGAGTCCCATTTGGCCTTTAGTGTGGTAAACTTTTTGAGGGCACAAGGCACAAGGCACATTTCATCAATAATCATCAAGATAATATTCAGATTAAAGAGATATGCCAGGGACCCCCACCCGAAGAGACACGCCAAGGACCCCCCCTCCATACTCCATAGACCAGTGTTTCCCAACCTGTGTGTCGCAGAGCTTTGGTGCTCCGCTTGATGTGTCCAAGTGCTCCGCGTAATTTGACCGAAATTAAGTTATAGTGTTACTTTCTGTCAAATCAGGCGGCACACTAACTCTCCCCCTTAAGCAATATTATAGCTACTGGGCTGCAGGCTTCTTATTGTTGCGTCATTGTTGTCACACGTCTAACCATTAGACGTGCGATAACTACAACACGGAACAATAGACTCTAACGACCCTCGGCCATTGAAATGTTAATGCTTAGATGCATCCAGAAGACGCTACATTTCGCTCCCTCCAGAAAGACTGGAGCGCGCAGAGCACATATGCACGTAGACAGCAGACACATACAGTCCCGACCCAAACACTGAGGAGGTAAAGTAGGCTAAACGTGACGTTGTTGTGATTAAACATAATGTGCCACGAAAAATAGCTGTCCATAGATGTCCAAACACGATCGCCTCGTTCGGCCAACAAAATATATCTCCCTCCCTTCACAGAAGCGCAGTGATGCCTGATTTATTCTTCGTCGTACACGTGTTATGCTTGCATGCTGAAAATGGCTGATCTACAAGCTCACAACGCGTTGCGGACGCAACGCGTTGTGAGCTTGTCGATCAGCTATTTTCAGCACGTGGAAATAAGCAGGCTGTGAGAACTGAGACCCTTCACAATAAAAGCATGCAGCGTTCACAAGTTGGCCCATAATAAAGACAAGGAAAAGGATTAGGTGGCATTTCACATTGCATAATGAGCTTTTTTTTTTTAAATGAGGCTCTGTCTCTGTCCTTTTCTTTCTCTTTAAAGTTATTTGCTTGAGTGCTGTCATGTGTGTTTTTAAAAGTATATTTACTTTTACGTTTTACTATATATATATTTAATATATATGTATATATATATATATATATATATATATATATATATATATATGTAAAAACCTTCTCTTATGGGGTCCCTGGCATATCCTCTCAAATGGGGGTCCCTGGCACATCTCCCCAAACGGGGGTCCCCGGCACACCTCCCCAAACGGGGGGTCCCCGGCACATCCCCCCCAAACGGGGGTCCATGGCACATCCCACCAAACAGGGGTCCCCGGCACATCCCCCCAAATGGGGGTCCCCGGCACATCTCCCCAAATGGGGGTCCCCGGCACATCTCCCCAAATGGGGGTCCCCGGCACATCTCCCCAAACGGGGGGTCCCCGGCACATCCCCCCAAACGGGGGTCCCCGGCACACCCCCCCAAATGGGGTCCCCGGCACATCCCCCAAAATGGGGGGTCCCTGGCACATCCCTTCAAATTTTCATTAAATTTGCAAGCTGTATACTGCACTGGCCTCTGTCCTACTGCCCTACTGCCACCTACTGTCTGTTTATTATATTACACAGTGGGTGAAAAGAAAACGCCCCTTAAGACTAAACCACACCCATCAGAGGTGTGACTTCCATAGGTACCCAGGTACTTTTAAATACCTAGAGGTAACTATGGGTACTGGGCCGGCGAAAAGGAAAGGAACCCCACTGTATACACAGAGGCATTTAGTATTAATATCACTACAGTCCAAGATTAAGTCTGTTACCAAGTGGGATTGTGGATCGGCTGTTTTGTCAGTAATAAAACCTTTAAAATGACATATTGGACATGAGGCAGACTTGCCGGTGAAGATACGTTTTAATTAAGTTCCAGGCCTGGACAACATAGTGAGTAATAAAGAAAAAAAATAACTCAAAACAACTCAAACAACTTAACTGTGAACAGAGAGGTACTGGTGTCAACCTCTCCCCATGGCAGCACCCTCTCTACTGAGCCATTTCCCCTCTATATAGACTCCTGACTCCACCCCTGGCTAAGCAGTCAGCGAATCACAAGACATTCAACAACACAAGCAATCAGAGCTCTCTTCAGGCCATCAAGGCAGCTTCCCAACTAGAGCATCTGCATAGATAAACACAAGTATATTAATTCACATGTCACAGCAGAATGTGCACCTTCTGTGGGACTGAGAATCATACCATACAGAAACAATACAATGAACATGTATTGTAGAACAGCATATATTAGTCTGACGGAGGCTGCTCTGTCACAAAGTCAATTTAAAGCAATTGACAATTTTAAATAATTATACTGTATACGTGATAACATATTTTATTTCAGTTTATATACCTTTTTTTTCATCGGATATCGATGATTTATTTTTCTTTGAGAAACTAAAAAGGGATCCAGAATAATTCTAAATCGATAAAACTGTATTTCTTTTATAGATAGAAACTTGTACCATACTTCATAATACTACTTTTTTACA
The DNA here is from genome assembly GCF_963924005.1 of Protomyctophum bolini. Taxonomy (NCBI): domain Eukaryota; kingdom Metazoa; phylum Chordata; class Actinopteri; order Myctophiformes; family Myctophidae; genus Protomyctophum; species Protomyctophum bolini. Next base: position 45,933,314 of record NC_137871.1, read on the forward strand.
TGCATAAAGTAGGTAGGTAGCAAATAGCTAAACCTAATAATTCAACATTTCAAACGTTCCTTCACAGAGAAGCTGAGATTTTGACAGTTTGTAGCGGTCGACAGTACTTGCGCACTCTGCTTGCGCACTAGTGTGCAACAAGCAGGTAGGCACTGGACAGAGTGCACTTCTAGTTATTCATAGTATTGGTATGCACTCGACAGAGTGCACTTCTAGTTATTCATAGTATTGGTATGCACTGGACAGAGTGCACTTCTAGTTATTCATAGTATTTGTATGCACTGGACAGAGTGCACTTCTAGTTATTCATAGTATTGGTATGCACTGGACAGAGTGCACTTCTAGTTATTCATAGTATTGGTATGCACTGGACAGAGTGCACTTCTAGTTATTCATAGTATTGTCATTGTTTGCAGGTGTGCCGAGGCCCGACAACCTCAACCACAGAGGGAACGACAACTCCTGCGTGTGTCACGACCACTTCCTGCCCAGCCCCCCCGAGGCCGCCACGGACGACCGCTTCCTGCCCAGCCCCGCCGACGCCACTACGGACGACGACGATGAGGAGGAGGAGGAGGAGGAGGAGGAAGGGGCGGGGCTTCAGACACTGCGACGAATCTCCAAGATCCCCAGCTCCCGAGACCTGAGGATGATTGACAGCACGCCGTTCCAGAGGTTGATTTGATTTGATTTTATAATGTCAATAGAACATCTTATACGAGGCCTCTACCTCTGTCTTGGGGGACCTTTCCCTTTTTGATGGAGAGGTTTACTATATGTGGGTGATTATTGGAGCTATAGAGATGGCCTCTGAGACTGAGAGTCTCTGAGAAATTTGGAGGGAATATTGTCATGGCCTTGTGGGGTTGGAGGTCACTCAGTTTCTTAAGTACCTCCTCAGTTACCATAACTAGTTTAATATCGTCTTTACAAACACCTAGGTTTCTGTAGAAGGTTTTAATGTGCTCTACACCAAAGAGCCCAGAGTAGGAGCCCAGGGTCTGTACTATGTATGTTCCAGCTGCTAAATAAGACGTGTTGATCTGTAAACCAGGTTGTACTATTCAATTTGTTGCAATTTGTTGCAATTTTGTTGCAATTTTGTTGCAATTTGTCGTAAAGCAGGTTGTCGCCGTCGCAGAGCAACAACAGGAAGTCGCAGAGCAACAACAGGAAGAAGAGGAAGGTTCCTCCCAAGGTCCCTCTGAGGTCCAGCTCCATCAGGGCGGACCACGCCCCCTTCTTAACCCCGTCGAACCCCGCCCCCGCGGCTCTGCTGGTCAGAGAGGGCGTGGTCAGAGAGGGCGTGGTCAGAGAGGGCGTGGTCAGGGACTCGGAGGAGTCGGAGGACGAGTTCTTTGACGCCCAGGACACCGTGGCCCCCCCGCTTCCTCACCTCACAGGTTGGTGGCGTTTTTTGGGGCTTTTTCGGCCTTTATTGACAGGTTGAAAGTACATGCGGAGAAGGCTCAGACTCAGAGGCCTCTAGAGGCCCAGACGGTTGAGCTAACCGTCAGCCTGGCTCAGAGGCCTCTAGGGGCCCAGACGGTTGAGCTAACATCAATAGAAGTGAAAGCCCGGGCACGGTGGCACAGTTGGTAGTGCTGTCGCCTCACAGCTAGAAGGTCCTGGGTTCGATTCCCGCTCGGGGCACTGTGGGTGCTGGCGGCGTCTTTCCTCCTCCGCGTCATCAGTGCCCATACCCGAAGGCGGGGTTGGCAAAAGGGCCTTTCTGTGTGGAGTTTGCATGTTCTCCCCCGTGTCCCCTAGGGTAGGTACCCTCACATGTTCTCCCCGTGTCCCCTAGGGTAGGTACCCTCACATGTTCTCCCCGTGTCCCCTAGGGTAGGTACCCTCACATGTTCTCCCCGTGTCCCCTAGGGTAGGTACCCTCACAAAAACATGCAGTAATCCTGGTCTCTAAACTGCCTCCCCCTGGCCAGCCGGGGCGCCTGATGGAGGGGAAAGGAACTGGTTGGAATAACGTGTTCCTTCCACGCGCTACGTCCAACCAGGGAAACTCCCCCCTGTCAGGTGTAAAGGAGCAACTTGGACACTCAGGCATGAAGGGAGCATGAGTTAAGTCCGTTGCTCTCCCCAGGTTGGCGGAGGGTGTGTAGAGCCCAGGATCACATTAGATAATTGACACAGGGGTGGAAAAATGGGTTACAAAAATCGTGGGATAAAAAAAAAAATTAAAAAAAAAAGTGAAAGCCCAACTTGGCTCAGATCTGAACCCATTTTGATCTGACGTTTAGGGACTTCATGCTGACGTACGGTCCACCCGTACAGTCCACCCCAGGCAGGGTTCGAACCCACAACCTTCCGCATGAGAGGCATACGCTCTGACCGCTAGACTAGAGGGCAGCGGATACATGTAGATGTTACTAAACACTGTCTGTCTGTCTGTCTGTCTCAGAAACGGAGCTGGCAGACCGGCAGAACGCCAACCGTCTGAGTGGCAGCTGGAACGGCCTTCCGTCGGCGCCGCTCGTTAAAACCCCTGGCGACGCCCAGACGCTTAGACCCGCCTCCGCGCAGAGGACAGGCCAACCACAGAGCTCCGCCACAACGAGGACCAGCCCACCGCCGCCGCCACAGACGACCTCCCAGAAGCCCGAAGCGAAGCCCCCCACCGCCAAGCCGCCGCTGGCCCCCAAGCCACCGCTGGCCCCCAAGCCCCTGCTGATCCCCCCCAGGTCTCCCCAGAGGAAGGTCACCCCCCCTCCCCCTCTGCCCGGGGGGTCTCCCCAGAGGAAGGTCATCCCCCCTCCCCCTTCGCCCGGGGGGTCTCCCCAGAGGAAGGTCATCCCCCCTCCCCCTCCGCCCGGGGGGTCTCCCCAGAGGAAGGTCATCCCCCCTCCCCCTCCGCCCGGCGGGTCTCCCCAGAGGAAGGTCACCCCCCCTCCGCCCCAGCGGACCCCCCCCAGGTCGTACGCCCACTGCAACGGCGACGTTCCCTCGGGCTCCGACCTCCTGGAGATGGAACCCGACACCATGGAGGTGAAGTCTGTGACGTCGGGAGGACTTCCTCCTCTGGCCTCGCCGCTCATCACCGCCGTGAGACGCAGCCAGCAGGCCGCCGCCCCCCACCCCCCCCCACCCCACGGCCCCCCACCCCCAGGAGAAGAAGAGCAGGACGGTAGAAAACGGCCCCAAAAAGCAGGACAACGGACCCAGAGTGGCGAACAACAACCACAACGCCGACCTCCTACTCCTCGCTGACAAGATGGCGGACGAGGCGACGGCGGTGACCAACGGGGTCTCCTCTCCGCGGCCCCTACAGGTCAGAGCCTCCCGGTCAGGAGGTCAGGAGGTCAGACCCTCCCGCTCAGGAGGTCAGGAGGTCAGACCCTCCCGGTCAGCGGTGGGTCAGGAGGAGACCAGAGCCAGCGTCGTAGCTCCGTCTCTGCCCTCCATTCCTCGCTCCGGCTCGGGCACGGCTCTGGGCCTGACCCTCCCTCCTCCTCCTCCTCCTCCTCCTCCCAGACCAGCGTTGGGGAGCACCAGTGCCACCTCCAGCCTCCTCCATCCTCTGTCGCTCCCCGCCAGCTCCCCGCTGGCGTCGCCCAGCGGAGACACGCTCCACGGCTTCTTCAAGGTACGTCCTCGCGTCGCCGTGACGATATAAATGAGCTTCATGTAGATCCAAACAAATGATTACAAAGAAGAAAATCAACTAGTGTTGTAAAAAGTGTTGTAAAACCTGCCGTTTCTTTTTATTTTGTCGAATTATTTGTTCGGCCCAAAAGATTGTGTTTGTTGTCATGATTTGTCACAACTGGGGTTGGCTTTTTGTACGACGCTTAAAAGGTCTTTAAATAAATACTTTTCTTTAAATGTCTGAGGAAAATGAACGGAGAATCATTTCGGAGCACATTTAGCGACGTACCAGGCGCCATCTTGGATGTAGCTAGAAGTAGCTAGATGTAGCCAGAACACCCCCGAGGCGATCGACAACAACGGGAGGGATGATTAATTCTAACGCGACTACAGCGTCGGGACCGCGGGGGGCCGTCTGACTCATGACCTTTGGTTAGGATTGGACGGGATTGATTTAGATCAAGAGTTGTTCACGTTTTAATATTTTCGATCTCATCCTATAAAATGGGGGGGGGGGGGGGGGGGGAATGACATCGAATGATGCCCAACCGACGCTCCCAGCCTGTGGAGAGACGCGATCGGTTTTGATATCAATAAAGTTCCGTCCTTTTCATTAATCTCCCTCCTGAGCGACGAGATAGGACGGAGATCTCCGTCTATGGCGCTCAGAGTGTTAAATCATTTTGTCCCTTCCAGGACGGCGTCTTCAAGGAGGGCCTGAGCCCGCCCAACGGCCTCCTCCACCCGTGGGCCAGTCGGAACGGCGGCGTCCAGCCGGCCTCCCGGAGGGTCTCGCTGAGCCACGAGAGTCTGTCGCCCAATAAGAACCAGGACGCCTCCCCTCCCCCGCTCAGCCTGACCACCTCGCTGACCTCCGGCTCCACCTCCAGAGGGCTGGAGGGGGGGGGCTCCGGGGGGGGCGGGTCCGGCTCGGACCTGAGGACCACCAGCAGCGCCTCCAGCCTGGCGGGGGGGCGGCTGCCCGCCTCGGCCCTGCGCGGACGCATCCAGGCCCTGCCCTGGTACATGACACGCTCACAGGTACATCTCCTGGTACATGACACGCTCACAGGTACATCTCCTGGTACATCACCTGGTACATCACATGGTACATCACCTGGTACATGACACGCTCACAGGTACATCTCCTGGTACATGACACGCTCACAGGTACATCACCTGGTACATGACACGCTCACAGGTACATCTCCTGGTACATCACCTGGTACATCACATGGTACATCACCTGGTACATGACACGCTCACAGGTACATCACCTGGTACATCACATGGTACATCACATGGTACATCACCTGGTACATGACACGCTCACAGGTACATCACCTGGTACATCACATGGTACATCACCTGGTACATGACACGCTCACAGGTACATCACCTGGTACATCACATGGTACATCACCTGGTACATGACACGCTCACAGGTACATCACCTGGTACATCACATGGTACATCACCTGGTACATGACACGCTCACAGGTACATCACCTGGTACATCACATGGTACATCACCTGGTACATGACACGCTCACAGGTACATCACCTGGTACATGACACGCTCACACTAGGGTTGGGATTCGTTAGGATTTTTACGGTTCCGAATCCTTCCCGGATCCCTCTTAACGGTTCCGGTTCCTAACGGTTCCCTTAACGGATCCTAATATTATTTTTTCCCATTTTTTTCTGACATAGATTATGCTTATATTATAACTAACCTAACCAAGTACATAATAAACACAAATTCATTAATTCAATTGTTGAAAATGCTCTTTACAATTATGAGGTGGCACTATTATTTTAATTTCACCACCACCAGCTAGCCACCACAACAATATCATTGTTGCAATTTGTACTGTATATTGCAATTTGTACTGTATATTAAATATACAGTACATACTCATTGCAATAATGATATTGTTGTGGTGACAAATGTTGTCTTTAATGTTCAGATTAATTTAATATGAAGGACCCCTTACCCTAATGGAAACAAATAGTGCTTTCTTGGATTATAAAATCCTCTTAGCAGACCTAAGACCCTGAACTGTAGGCTACGTTCCTGTGCTTTTTTCTGCAAACTGTTTATAAAGTAATCAATCTATGGAGGTATATGCACCTAAACGCTGGGCTCAACAGTCACGCGATTAATTTAGAGACAAATCAAAAGCAGTTGAGTTGCTTATAAGTTGTAAAAAATAAGTGCAGACAAATTGATTTGGCTATATTTAACGTGATTCATATAATATCAGACAGAAGGACGTCGAGTCATTGGCGGTCTAAATTAACACCATTAACAACAGTTGTACAACACGCCTAATGAAAAGCTCTGTAGAAGTTTAGTAGTTTTTATTTTCTATTACGTTACTATCCTGGGGAAAGTGAACGAGCCTTGCATCATCCTCGTCCCCCGCCGGCTGTGGTGGAGCTGCGGGGAGTGCAGGCACGGCTTTCCGCATGGCTCTCAAACGCGATGTGCCTACTGTAGATTATTCTCGTGAGTTGTGGACTCGTGTAGACATATTGATTTTGAGATGTTTCCTCGTGGACGTGGTGCAACTGGTCTGGTAGCCTACAAGTTGCAACAACCTTTGCAGGGAACTATAGCATCGCATTTATTCCACTTTGCGTGCTCAGCCTCAGAGTCATTTCCCTCTCTGTTAACTACACTTTGGAGATCTCTTCGACATACTGTCCCACTCGCTCCGCGGCGGTCGCTGAATGCACAGAACAGTGGGCGTATCCTCCCCGACCCCACTCACTCATGTAGGTGGGGTGACGTCACCACAGGCTCTGCTTGCATGCATGCACATTGCACAGACACAGCGGAGCTAAATGACGACTGATGAGAACCGTTTGGGGAACCGTTAATACGAAAACGATGGAACCGGCTCCGGATCCGCAATGTCGGAACCTGGTCTGAAATGGACCCGGTTCCGAATCCCAACCCTACAGGTACATCACCTGGTACATCACCTGGTACTAAGGTTGGGCGATATGCCAATTTCTTTCAACCGCCCATCGTCTGACCAAAAATCGCCGATTGACGATGTATTCGTGTCATAAAAGTAAAGTGAGAACAGCTCACTGCAGGTCGCAAAAAAAAGCCAGATCTACAAGCTCTCAAGGCACTGCGTCCTGCCTGTTTCTGCAGCTCCGTTCGCTAGGCGTTGAGAGCTTGTAGATCAGTCTGTTTCTGCAGCAGTGTGCATTCTGTTGTGACTGTATATTACCAGTAAGACGCGCAAACGCGGGAAGCGAACGCAGCTGAGACCCTGCAGATCATGTCTGTCTGTCTGTGTGTCTGTCCCGCTGTTACTGTATATGTGGACCTGGCCCCTTTTGTGCCCATATATGGAGCTGAGTGGACCTGGCCCCTTTTGTGCCCATATATGGAGCTGAGTGATTGCTGATGCAACACACTCCATATTTGGATAGCGGGACAGACATGATCTGCTAGGTCTCATAGTAAGTGCTCACTGCGTTCGCAATTAAACTGCATGGGTCTGGACTCCATTATCAATAATCAACAGGAGATCCTATTGATGGATAAGGTAATCAATAATCAACAGGAGATCCTATTGATGGATAAGGTAATCAATAATCAACAGGAGATCCTATTGATGGATAAGGTAATCAATAATCAACAGGAGATCCTATTGATGGATAAGGTAATCAATAATCAATAATCAACAGGAGATCCTGGGCACCCTGGACTACCCGTCCAGCTGCTCCGTCACGTCGGGCTTCGGCTCCGGCCTGTCGGTGGCCAGCGGACTGAGCGGGGCGTCCGACCTCAACAGAGAGAGAGAGAGCGGGGCGTCCGACCTCAGCAAGACCCACGACGTCAGAGAGAGAGAGCTTCCGGACGAGGACGAGGGCGCGGCGGTCGTCATAGCGACCATCAAAGAGGCTCAGGAGGTGAATATATTAATAACTATAAATATATCAGGAGGTGAATATATTAATAACTATAAATATATCAGGAGGTGAATATATTAATAACTATAAATATATCAGGAGGTGAATATATTAATAACTATAAATATATCAGGAGGTGAATATATTAATAACTATAAATATATCAGGAGGTGAATATATTAATAACTATAAATATATCAGGAGGTGAATATATTAATAACTATAAATATATCAGGAGGTGAATATATTAATAACTATAAATATATCAGGAGGTGAATATATTAATAACTATAAATATATCAGGAGGTGATACTAATTAATAACTATAAATATATCAGGAGGTGAATATATTAATAACTATAAATATATCAGGAGGTGAATATATTAATAACTATAAATATATCAGGAGGTGAATATATTAATAACTATAAATATATCAGGAGGTGAATATATTAATAACTATAAATATATCAGGAGGTGAATATATTAATAACTATAAATATATCAGGAGGTGAATATATTAATAACTATAAATATATCAGGAGGTGAATATATTAATAACTATAAATATATCAGGAGGTGAATATATTAATAACTATAAATATATCAGGAGGTGAATATATTAATAACTATAAATATATCAGGAGGTGATAATTAATAACTATAAATATATCAGGAGGTGATAATTAATAACTAAATATATCAGGAGGTGAATATATTAATAACTATAAATATATCAGGAGGTGAATATATTAATAACTATAAATATATCAGGAGGTGAATATATTAATAACTATAAATATATCAGGAGGTGAATATATTAATAACTATAAATATATCAGGAGGTGAATATATTAATAACTATAAATATATCAGGAGGTGAATATATTAATAACTATAAATATATCAGGAGGTGATAATTAATAACTATAAATAAATCAGGAGGTGATAATTAATAACTATAAATATATCAGGAGGTGAATATATTAATAACTATAAATATATCAGGAGGTGAATATATTAATAACTATAAATATATCAGGAGGTGAATATATTAATAACTATAAATATATCAGGAGGTGAATATATTAATAACTATAAATATATCAGGAGGTGATAATTAATAACTATAAATATATCAGGAGGTGATAATTAATAACTATAAATATATCAGGAGGTGATAATTAATAACTATAAATATATCAGGAGGTGAATATATTAATAACTATAAATATATCAGGAGGTGAATATATTAATAACTATAAATATATCAGGAGGTGAATATATTAATAACTATAAATATATCAGGAGGTGATAATTAATAACTATAAATATATCAGGAGGTGAATATATTAATAACTATAAATATATCAGGAGGTGAATATATTAATAACTATAAATATATCAGGAGGTGATACTAATTAATAACTATAAATATATCAGGAGGTGATAATTAATAACTATAAATATATCAGGAGGTGATAATTAATAACTATAAATATATCAGGAGGTGAATATATTAATAACTATAAATATATCAGGAGGTGAATATATTAATAACTATAAATATATCAGGAGGTGAATATATTAATAACTATAAATATATCAGGAGGTGATAATTAATAACTATAAATATATCAGGAGGTGAATATATTAATAACTATAAATATATCAGGAGGTGAATATATTAATAACTATAAATATATCAGGAGGTGAATATATTAATAACTATGAATATATCAGGAGGTGATAATTAATAACTATAAATATATCAGGAGGTGAATATATTAATAACTATAAATATATCAGGAGGTGATAATTAATAACTATAAATATATCAGGAGGTGAATATATTAATAACTATAAATATATCAGGAGGTGAATATATTAATAACTATAAATATATCAGGAGGTGATAATTAATAACTATAAATATATCAGGAGGTGAATATATTAATAACTATAAATATATCAGGAGGTGAATATATTAATAACTATAAATAAATCAGGAGGTGAATATATTAATAACTATAAATAAATCAGGAGGTGAATATATTAATAACTATAAATATATCAGGAGGTGATAATTAATAACTATAAATATATCAGGAGGTGAATATATTAATAACTATAAATATATCAGGAGGTGAATATATTAATAACTATAAATATATCAGGAGGTGATAATTAATAACTATAAATATATCAGGAGGTGAATATATTAATAACTAAATATATCAGGAGGTGAATATATTAATAACTATAAATATATCAGGAGGTGAATATATTAATAACTATAAATATATCAGGAGGTGAATATATTAATAACTATAAATATATCAGGAGGTGAATATATTAATAACTATAAATATATCAGGAGGTGAATATATTAATAACTATAAATATATCAGGAGGTGATACTAATTAATAACTATAAATATATCAGGAGGTGAATATATTAATAACTATAAATATATCAGGAGGTGAATATATTAATAACTATAAATATATCAGGAGGTGATGATAATTAATAACTATAAATATATCAGGAGGTGATAATTAATAACTAAATATATCAGGAGGTGAATATATTAATAACTATAAATATATCAGGAGGTGAATATATTAATAACTATAAATATATCAGGAGGTGAATATATTAATAACTATAAATATATCAGGAGGTGATACTAATTAATAACTATAAATATATCAGGAGGTGAATATATTAATAACTATAAATATATCAGGAGGTGAATATATTAATAACTATAAATATATCAGGAGGTGAATATATTAATAACTATAAATATATCAGGAGGTGATAATTAATAACTATAAATATATCAGGAGGTGAATATATTAATAACTATAAATATATCAGGAGGTGATAATTAATAACTATAAATATATCAGGAGGTGAATATATTAATAACTATAAATATATCAGGAGGTGATACTAATTAATAACTATAAATATATCAGGAGGTGAATATATTAATAACTATAAATATATCAGGAGGTGAATATATTAATAACTATAAATATATCAGGAGGTGAATATATTAATAACTATAAATATATCAGGAGGTGAATATATTAATAACTATAAATATATCAGGAGGTGAATATATTAATAACTATAAATATATCAGGAGGTGAATATATTAATAACTATAAATATATCAGGAGGTGAATATATTAATAACTATAAATATATCAGGAGGTGATGATAATTAATAACTATATGTGATGAATGAATAAATATATCAGGTGAATATATTAATAACTATATGTGATGAATGAATAAATATATCAGGAGGTGATAATTAATAACTATAAATATATCAGGAGGTGATACTAATTAATAACTATATGTGATGAATGAATAAATATATCAGGAGGTGATAATTAATAACTATATGTGATGAATGAATAAATATATCAGGAGGTGATTCATATAAATATATATTTATAAGTGCTGAAAATAACCCATCTACAAGCTCACAACTGCGACGCGTTGTGAGCTTGTAGCTATATTTCTGTAGCTATTTTCTTCTGAGTTTGTAGCTATTGTCAGCACGCAACCAATTGTAAAATGACGGGGCGCATACTTAGTTTAAACTAGTCATTGGCCGCTAGACATAAGGTTGGTGAGGGGTGCGTTAAAACGACCGGATTAAGGCTGGTGAGGGGTGCGTTAAAACGACCGGATTAAGGTTGGTGAGGGGTGCGTTAAAACGACCAGATTAAGGTTGGTGAGGGGTGCGTTAAAACGACCAGATTAAGGTTGGTGAGGGGTGCGTTAAAACGACCGGATTAAGGTTGGTGAGGGGTGCGTTAAAACGACCGGATTAAGGTTGGTGAGGGGTGCGTTAAAACGACCGGATTAAGGCTGGTGAGGGGTGCGTTAAAACGACCAGATTAAGGTTGGTGAGGGGTGCGTTAAAACGACCGGATTAAGGTTGGTGAGGGGTGCGTTAAAACGACCAGATTAAGGTTGGTGAGGGGTGCGTTAAAACGACCGGATTAAGGTTGGTGAGGGGTGCGTTAAGACGACCGGATTAAGGTTGGTGAGGGGTGCGTTAAGACGACCGGATTAAGGTTGGTGAGGGGTGCGTTAAAACGACTGGATTAAGGGTTGGGAGAGGGTTAAAGTTAGGTTTAGGTGTGCTGCCGTATTCTCTTATCTTAGTCGTAACATGTTCCCTTATCTTAGGTGAACTCGTGGCAGCACGCCAGCTCGCGGGGAACCAATGGGGCGCAGCGCGCTGCGCAGGGCTCCTCCCACACCAACCTGAACTTCAAGGAGAGGCCAGCAGGGGGAACCGTGGTGGTGTCGTCGGAGCAGCCTCAGTCGCGGCCTCACTCGGCGGTGGGCCTGGGGGGCGTGTCCACCGTAGGGGGCGGAGACACGGAGAGCACGCCCCCGCAGCAGCAGGTAATAATAATAATAAATAATAATAATAAAACTTTATTTGTATAGCACCTCTCATGACATGAAATGCAGCTCAAAGTGCTTTACAGAAAAATGGAGAAAATAAAGAAAAAGCAAGGCAACGACATTAAAAAACAAGCAGTAATGCAATACAGTGAAAAAAATAAAAGATCAATTAAAAGCAATGTTGTAGAAGTGGGTCTTGAGCTGAGCTTTAAAAATGTCTACAGAGGCTGCCTGTCGAAGGTACAGTGGGAGCTTGTTCCATGCCGACGGCCCGTAGAAGCAAAAAGCTGCTTCCCCGTATTTTTAAGTTACTTTTACTCTTACGTCTACTGAGCTACACGTCTCAGAGGTCTGTTATTGTGACAGTATTGTGACTGTAACAGTATTGTAACTGTAACAGTATCGTAACAGTATTTCCACTCCTTCCAGGCGTGCGGCTGCCGAACCGTCTACGCCAACTGCTTCAGCGGCGAGGGGGGCGGGGCCGAGGAGGAGGGCGTCGGCTTCGACGACGACCTCACCGTCTACGAGTTCTCCCGCCGCACCACGGCCGCGCGGGGAGGGGCCGCGCCCCCCAAGCCCCTAGGCTCCTCCCCCTCCTCTGCCCCCCCGCCTCCCCCGACCACCGCCACCAACCCCAACATCCTGTCGCTGCTGCGCGACACGCCGCGCCCCCTCTCGGCCCTAAGCCCCGCCTCCACGGAGCTCAGCCCGCTGGTGGCGTCGTCGGCGTCCCGCCCCGTGTCGCCTGCGGGGGGCGCCGGTCTTCACTCGCTGAGCAACAAGCGCTACGGCGCGCTGAAGGGCGGCTTCGCCTCGCTGAGACACGACATCGATCAGCTGGCCGCCGTTCTGGAGAGGGGAGGGGGGAGCAACCCGCTGGAGACCCCAGACCCAAACCACAACCACACAGGTAGGACCAGACCCCAACCACACCCCCTGGAGACCCCAACCACAACCACACAGGTAGGACCAGACCCCAACCACACCCACACAGGTAGGACCAGACCCCAACCACAACCACACAGGTAGGACCACACCACAACCACACCCACACAGGTAGGACCACACCCCAACCACACCCACACAGGTAGGACCAGACCCCAACCACACCCACACAGGTAGGACCAGACCCCAACCACAACCACACAGGTAGGACCAGACCCCAACCACACCCACACAGGTAGGACCAGACCCCAACCACACCCACACAGGTAGGACCACACCCCAACCACACCCACACAGGTAGGACCAGACCCCAGACCCAAACCACAACCACACAGGTAGGACCACACCCCAACCACACCCACACAGGTAGGACCAGACCCCAACCACACCCTACTCGAGACCCCAGACCCAAACCACAACCACACAGGTAGGACCACACCCCAACCACAACCACACAGGTAGGACCAGACCCCAACCACACCCACACAGGTAGGACCAGACCCCAACCACACCCACACAGGTAGGACCCTACTGGAGACCCCAGACCCAAACCACAGCCACACAGGTAGGACCAGACCACAACCACAACCACACAGGTAGGACCCTACTGGAGACCCCAGACCCAAACCACACCCACACAGGTAGGACCAGACCCCAACCACAACCACACAGGTAGGACCAGACCCCAACCACACCCCCTGGAGACCCCAGACCCAAACCACAACCACACAGGAAGGACCAGACCCCAACCACACCCACACAGGTAGGACCAGACCCCAACCACACCCACACAGGTAGGACCAGACTCCAACCACACCCACACAGGTAGGACCAGACTCCAACCACACCCACACAGGTAGGACCAGACCAGATCTCTGTCCATGGTTCTGAATTAATGTTGTAGCATTGAGACTAGCTGTGTCTCTGTCCATGGTGCTGAATTAATGTTGTAGCATTGAGACTAGCTGTGACTCTGTCCATGGTGCTGAAGTCATGTTGTAGCATTGAGACTAGCTGTGACTCTGTCTATGGTGCTGAATTAATGTTGTAGCATTGAGACTAGCTGTGACTCTGTCCATGGTGCTGAAGTCATGTTGTAGCATTGAGACTAGCTGTGACTCTGTCCATGGTGCTGAATTAATGTTGTAGCATTGAGACTAGCTGTGACTCTGTCCATGGTGCTGAAGTCATGTTGTAGTATTGAGACTAGCTGTGACTCTGTCCATGGTTCTGACTTCATGTTGTAGCATTGAGACTAGCTGTGACTCTGTCCATGGTGCTGAATTCATGTTGTAGCATTGAGACTAGCTGTGACTCTGTCCATGGTGCTGAATTAATGTTGTAGCATTGAGACTAGCTGTGACTCTGTCCATGGTGCTGAATTAATGTTGTAGCATTGAGACTAGCTGTGACTCTGTCCATGGTGCTGAATTAATGTTGTAACATTGAGACTAGCTGTGACTCTGTCCATGGTGCTGAATTAATGTTGTAGCATTGAGACTAGCTGTGACTCTGTCCATGGTGCTGAATTAATGTTGTAGCATTGAGACTAGCTGTGACTCTGTCCATGGTGCTGAAGTAATGTTGTGGGCATTGAGACTAGCTGTGACCCTGTCCATGGTGCTGAAGTCATGTTGTGTAGCATTGAGACTAGCTGTGACTCTGTCCATGGTGCTGAAGGCATGTTGTAGCATTGAGACTAGCTGTGACTCTGTCCATGGTGCTGAATTAATGTTGTAGCATTGAGACTAGCTGTGACTCTGTCCATAGATCAGCTATTTTTGAAAAATCGTGTTTTTAACTAAATCTTTGCTTCTGGGGGGTCCCTGGAACAACATATTTTCAGATGGGGGTTGGCGGCCAATTACAAAAAAAATCTTGGGGGTCCTTGACTTGAAAATGTTTGAGAACGACTGACAGAAACAGACAGTGAGAACGACTGACAGAAACATAGGGTTTTAACCCTGTGAGAACGACTGACAGAAACAGACAGTGAGAACGACTGACAGAAACATAGGGTTTTTCAGAAATCTGACATTTGTAGAATCGTTGCCAGGTCAAAATGGGTTAATAGACCTTGTTTTAGTCGAGGAAAACCATGGCGGTAACGGCGTGTGTGTCTACCTCCTGTTCCAACCCCCAACAGGAAGCTGTGAGCTGCAGCGTGGCCACAACAACAAGAACAACGGCGACTTCAGGGAAGTCGTCGGCGGCGGCGGCATGGCGACGAGCTCTACCGCCTCCACGGGTTGTTGTTGTTGTTCCAACGGTTCGAACCCCGCGGCCAGCGGCATGACGGAGGCGGAGCGCACCCTGCTGCAGACGGAGGCGCGGCGCCTGGCGTCCGGCTGCCAGCGCGCCACGCGCGTGGGCTGGGCGCCCGACGAGGCTCTCCGCTCGCTGTCCAACTCCTTCAGCGCTCTGGTGCAGCTTTCAGCCGCCTGCCTCGGGACCTCCAACGCCTGCAGAGGTACGATAATATCTACCTCCTAAACGCCTGTAGAGGTACGATAACGTTAATATTTACACCTGTAGAGGTACGATAATATTTATATTAACGTTATTAACGTTAATATTTACCTCCTAAACACCTGCAGAGGTACGTTAATATTTATATTAACGTTATTAACGTTAATATTTACCTCCTAAACACCTGTAGAGGTACGTTAACGTTAATATATACCTCCTAAACACCTGTAGAGATACGTTAACGTTAATATTCACCTAATGACTTTCCTCCACTGCGCCCCCTACAGGCTGCCAGGCGTGCCACGGGGGAGGAGCTGAGGACCTAGAGGAGGCCATGGAGGCCCTGGACAAGATGAAGGAGATCGTGGGGTTGTACCGCGACTTCGTGGGCGCCGTGGAGACGGCCGGGACGGGCAGGGGAGGGGCGGGGGGAGGGGCAGGGGGGACGCAGGGCGAGGGCGAAGGCGTGCGGCTGCTCGCCAAACGATGCACCGTGCTCATCTCCTCGGTGTTCGCGCTCACGCAGCTGTTCCGCACGCGCTCAGTAGACACCACGCAGCATCAGCAGCATCATCAGGCCACGCCTCCCGGACAAGTTCCCCTGCATTTCTAACCGTTTGGTGACGATGACAGCGCTAAAGGTAATGCTGAGGAAAGCTAACGAACGTTAAGGAACGTTACGGTATGTTTAGGGGTTATATCTGTTAGTGACGATGAGAGCGCTAAGAAATGAAGGCTAATGAAGGATAAGGAAGGCTAAGAAAGGCTAAGGAAGCCTAAGGAAGGCTAAGGAACGCTAACGAATGCTAAGGAAGGCTAAGGAACGCTAACCAATGCTAAGGAAGGCTAACGGATGCTAACGGTTAACTGTTAGTGGCGAGGAGAATGCTACGGAACGTCGAGGAACGCTAAGGACGAAGCATGAGCTCAGTTGGCGGCTCTCCCCGGGTCGGCAGAGTAGCTTAATAAGGCGACTGGCACCGGTCACGTGATGTCACTGATCACATGACCCCCAAGTTCTAGACCTCCAGCTATAGGCTAAGCAGAAAGGGGAGGGGTTTTCTATTATTATTTCCACACAACAACTCTAAGGTATATTAATGACAGTCCAATGTTGAAAATGAGTGGTATGCCCCTTTAACGGCAGCGATGACGACGACACAGAACCAGAGTTGGGATTTTGGAAACCAAGGGAACCGGATTCAGACGCTGAGGAACCAGGAATCCGTTCCGGCACATTTTGGAAGCGTTTTTTTCCTGGTTATGTGGGAGCGGGTTTTATGTGGACTTCACGTCTCCGTTAGCGTAAACGCTGTTCCGTTAGCGTAAACGCTGTTCCGTTAGCGTACACGCTGTTACGACAGCAGAGGTTCTGTTACGACAGCAGAGGTTCTGTTACGACAGCAGCTCTCACAGCTCTCAGGGCCCTTTTCCACCGGGAGGGAACTGGTCCAGTTCTTTGTGGTTCCTAGACCATGAGGCAGAGCTCCACACTGGTTCTTAGTCCATGAGCCAGAGCTCCAAACTGGTTCTTTGTCCATGAGCCAGAGCTCCACACTGGTTCTTAGTCCATGAGCCAGAGCTCCAAACTGGTTCTTAGTCCATGAGCCAGAGCTCCACACTGGTTCTTAGTCCATGAGCCAGATCTCCAAACTGGTTCTTAGTCCATGAGCCAGAGCTCCAAACTGGTTCTTAGTCCATGAGCCAGAGCTCCACACTGGTTCTTAGTCCATGAGCCAGAGCTCCAAACTGGTTCTTAGTCCATGAGCCAGAGCTCCACACTGGTTCTTAGTCCATGAGCCAGAGCTCCACACTGGTTCTTAGTCCATGAGCCAGACCTCCAAACTGGTTCTTAGTCCATGAGCCAGAGCTCCAAACTGGTTCTTAGTCCATGAGCCAGAGCTCCAAACTGGTTCTTAGTCCATGAGCCAGAGCTCCAAACTGGTTCTTAGTCCATGAGCCAGATCTCCAACATTGGAATGTTAATTGAGTAGATTAAACTATACCTATATTAGATTGTTATCACCATGAAACTTTCCAGTTTATTACTTACACGAAGACAATGATTTATTGTTTTACAAATAATAATATAAACAATCTAATATAGGTGTGGTTTTGCCACTCATTTCATAATTAACGTTCCAATTTTGGAGCTTTGGCTCATGGACTAAAAACTGGTTCTGAACTGAACCAGTTCCCGACAGGTGGAAACGGGTTCTCAGAGTGTTTCCCAAACCTTTTCATGTCAACGGGACCCCCAGAGGTCCCCTGAGGGGTCCACGGGGGGGTCCACGGACCCCCCAGAGGTCCCCGGGGGGGGTCCCCGGACCCCACGGACCACACTTTGGGAACCACTGGCCCGGGGGCGTTCCTGCTTTGAAGGGTCCCTGGTCTCTGGACCCCCACTGGGGGTCTCTGGACCCCCACTGGGGGTCTCTGGACCCCCGTGTAACACGAGTGCCGTAAATGTCTTGGTCTTCCGCCACCCCGAAGTGGAACTATATATAGGAACCAAATTGCTTTGGTATATGGTTCCGCGTGGAGGGTAAACAAAGCAACACGTGAATTCGATTGGCTGTCGCCGGACGATGTCGTCCAAAAGAGGGTTTTTTTAGCGACGTTCCTCCGCCCACTTTTCGCCAAGACAGTAGGGTCCCATAGACAGTAGGGTCCCATAGACAGTAGGACCCCATAGACAGACGCCTGGCAACGTTTGGGGTCCGTTTGGAACCCCCGGCCTATAGGAATGGATAAAGGCAACCTCTGAGCAATGGGACCGTTGTCAGGGAACCCCTTTGTGGAATGGGACCGTTGTCAGGGAACCCCTTTGAGGAATGGGACCGTTGTCAGGGAACCCCTTTGAGGAATGGGACCGTTGTCAGGGAACCCCTTTGAGGAATGGGACCGTTGTCAGGGAACCCCTTTGAGGAATGGGACCGTTGAGAGGTGAACCGTTAAGGGCTGTTCTGAACATTCTGTAGCACAGAGGAACTGGTGTGTGTGTGTGTGTGTGTGTGTGTGTGTGTGTGTGTGTGTGTGTGTGTGTGTGTGTGTGTGTGTGTGTGTGTGTGTGTGTGTGTGTGTGTGTGTGTGTGTGTGTGTGTGTGTGTGTGTGTGTGTGTGTGTGTGTGCGTGCGTGCGTGCGTGCGTGCGTGCGTGCGTGGCCCTATAGGCATATAGCAGTGGCGTTTTCTGCTTTCATCTGCTTCCAGACAGCATTATCTTTTTTTTTAATATATCCATATCGAGATTTCCAAAAATATGTATATGAATTAAGCCTCTAGAATCAAACCATCCAGGATCCTGGTGGTGAAGGGTTAAACCATCTAGGATCCTGGTGGTGGTGAAGACATCCTGGTGGTGAAGGGTTAAACCATCTAGGATCCTGGTGGTGGTGAAGACATCCTGGTGGTGAAGGGTTAAACCATCTAGGATCCTGGTGGTGGTGAAGACATTTGATTCTGTCAACAAAAAAAAGGAAAAAACATAAAAAGAAAACTGCAGTATATTTATTTGGCCTAATACAGTATAATTTATTTATATATTATTATTATTTTATATGTATTAATATAGTATAATTTAATTTTGTTGCTGTTGGGAGAAAACCACCCAACTCCAATCAGAGCTATTGAACAGCCTTTACGTCTGTGTGTGGGTTAAAGTGATATTGAACCAATGGAAAGTAGTAAAAAGTGCTTTGGACAAAACCTCTTAACTCCACTGGACCCTCAAACGGTCTGCTATAAAGCAGCTAACTCCACCACCTCTCCCCCTCTCAAACTGTCTGCTATAAAGCAGCTAACTCCACCACCTCTCCCCCTCTCAAACTGTCTGCTATAAAGCAGCTAACTCAACCACCTCTAAAACTCTGCTATAAAGCAGCTAACTCCACCACCTCTCTCCCTCTCAAACTGTGCTATAAAGCAGCTAACTCCACCACCTCTCCCCCTCTCAAACTGTGCTATAAAGCAGCTAACTCCACCACCTCTCCCCCTCTCAAACTGTGCTATAAAGCAGCTAACTCCACCACCTCTCTCCTTCTCATGCAAGTAATTGTAATAAACTAATATTATAAAGTTACAACACCAACTCTGATGAGGCAGTATTGCTTTGTTTTCAAAATATGTTTTTTCTTCGTTTAATACAAAATGTACTGGTTTCGAGTATAATTAAATAGTAAAAATAAATAAAACGAATGGTTTGATTCTACAGGCTTAAAGGGAAACTTCACCCTTTTTGCAAATACATACATGTTAATGACGTTTAGAAGATTTAGAACACTTTCCTGAGGGTCTTTATGTGTAACCTGTGGTTTTAGATGTTTTACAATGTAGCAGTGAGCCCAGTGTCTCTGATGTCATAGACACTGGCCCAGTGTCTCTGATGTCATAGACACTGGCCCAGTGTCTCTGATGTCATAGACACTGGGCCAGTGTCTCTGATGTCATAGACACTGGCCCAGTGTCTCTGATGTCATAGACACTGGCCCAGTGTCTCTGATGTCAGAGACACTGGCCCAGTGTCTCTGATGTCATAGACACTGGGCCAGTGTCTCTGATGTCATAGACACTGGGCTCACTTTACTTCCTGGACTACATGTTGTCTCACCCCCCCTATCCACAAGGAGAAGCAGCGCACCAAAGCATTATGGGAATTGTAGTCCAGGAAGGAAGTAGCCTCGGTCCCAGACTTATACTCATCTGCGAAGAGAAAAGCCATGGTCACAACCTTTTATTGAATGATTGAAATATGTGTTAACATTTTGCAGAATTACAGTACATTTCAAGCACAACTCAATAGGGGACCCCCACACGGTAACTCTGTCATTTCTCGACCGTTTCGGACGTGGGGCGG
>NC_137871.1:45958567-45971067 GCF_963924005.1 Protomyctophum bolini
TCATAAGATTTTAGTCGACTAAATCTACAGTTGATTTAGTCGAATTTTCAGCATGCAACCAAGTATAAAATGTCTCATACTGGATATCTTGTCCCTTCCTGACAATTTAGTCTAGTTTTTTGTTGTTGACGAAATTGTCAGTATGGCTATATTTAGTCTCAGTTTTAGTCATCGTAGCTTATTTTTCATTTAGTTTCCATTTAGTTTTCGTCAGTGGAAAACAGGTCGTCGACGAAAATCTTTCGTCTTAGTTTTAGTCGACTAAATCAACACCGTCCTATATAATATTAATATTATTTGGATGATTAAATGCTCTCTCTCTCTGTGTGTCCCTGCTCCGCTCCCCCGGTCCAGCAGGGGTCGCTGCACGCTCGGCCCAGACGCTCTGAAAACATGAAAGGAAGCTGCGCCGCGCCGCCGTCAGAGCTCGCGACCTCCACTGATGACGTCAGAGCTCGCGACCTCCACTGATGTCGTTCTGTGACAACCTGACGTCCAGGAGTCATTAATTAATTAATATGCATGAATTAATGACGTGTTAGTGAGTGGATGGATGAGGTCATTATTAGGCTGGAGGACAACACTGAAGATACAGGTTAGCACACACACACACACACACACACACACACACACACACACACACACCCATGACATCTGTTAGCATGTTAGCACACGTACACACACATGACATCTGTTAGCATGTTAGCACACGTACACACACATGACATCTGTTAGCGTGTTAGCATTCACTACGCGCATACAGGACACATACTGTAGCAGCTGTTAGCATGCTAGCACTAACACGTACACACGCATGACAGCTGTTAGCATGTTAGCACGAACTAACACACACACACACACACACACACACACACAGCTGTTAGCCTGTTTGTTAGCACCCATGCTAAGTAGTGTGTGTGTGTGTGTGTGTGTGTGTGTGTGTGTGTGTGTGTGTGTGTGTGTGTGTGTGGGCGTGTTGCTCTGCTGTGTGTAATGTGTATGGGGTTAGCATGTAGCTGCTGCTATGCTACGTAGCTGTTATTCTGTTAGTGGAGCTGTCAGTTCGGGCCGGGGACCCCATGGAACTCCCTCAGGGTCCACAGGGGGTCCACTGTGGTCCCCAGCTAAATGATAGTTGGGAACCAAATGGACCCTTACAGGTCTGTGACTCTGAGAGTGTAACACATGGAACCAAATGGACCCTTATGGGTCTGTAACTCTGAGAGTGTAACACATGGAACCAAATGGACCCTTAAGGGTCTGTGTTATGACCCTATAGGGTCATTATGTATTTTAGTGTTGGTATTGCTCTGCATTGTCTTCCTTCCACACATGTGTGTGTATTGATTGATTGATTGAAATATGTATTAGTTTGCAGAATTACAGTACATTTCAAGCACAACTCAATACAAAGACTGTTAACTGTGAGTGGACGACACCATAAAGCACTAGACTTGTTTACAAGAGGGTCCACCTTGTTCAATTCATCATAACATTTAGAGACGTACAAATATACACTTACCAAAAACAGGGGGAAACAGGGGGAAAAAAGGCAAATAAGTTTAGGGGTAAGGGGTTTAGCAGTGACAAAAATGGAGCCCCAGAGAGTGTACACATGTCCCTGGGACTCATTTCTAAAAGACCATCCCTGCATCCCGGGACTCATTACATTCTGGCTGTCTGTCTGATTGTGTCTGTCTGTCTACATGTCTGTCTGATTGTGTGTGTCTACATGTCTGTCTACATGTCTGTCTGATTGTGTCTGTCTGTCTGTCTGTCTGTCTACATGTCTGTCTGATTGTGTCTGTCTGTCTGTCTACATGTCTGTCTGATTGTGTCTGTCTGTCTGTCTGTCTACATGTCTGTCTGATTGTGTCTGTCTGTCTGTCTACATGTCTGTCTGATTCTGTCTGTCTGTCTGTCTGTCTGTAGATTGTTTTCATAATGGGATGAATCTAGAGTTGCAATACCCTCCATTGACTCCCCACTCATCCAATTTGCGTTCTGCTTGTAATAAACAACGTTAAACTCACCAACATTGCAGCTGTGTTGGCGTTTGGAAGCACTCGTCGTATGTCACTGAACGGCCCTGCGTACCACCTGTTTGGAATTTGCACATAATGCAGGAGGCATAATTCAAGCTTGGCCTAGAGCTGCAATGTTGGTGAGTTTAACGTCTAATACAAGCAGATCGCAAACGCAATGTGGATGAGTGGGGAGTCAATGGAGGGTATTGCAACTCTAGATTCATCCTATTATACAGATAAAAATATGTGTGTGTGTGTGTCTCTCTCTCTCTCTCTCTCTCTCTCTCTCTCTCTCTGCGACTGATGATAACGGTACCTATCTTATCTCCACAGAGCCTGTGACCTGCTGACCTCCACAGAGCTGACCTGCTGACACACCCTGATGGCGCTGTGGTTGTCCTAGGACTTGGACCATGGCTGTGAGCCCCATGGACCCTGAGCCCGGCCCCCATCAGGGTGGAGGTGGTGGAGGAGGGGGCCTGGTGGGGGGGCCCCCTAAGCACGGGGGCCTGTTGGGGCCCCTGCTGGCCCCTCAGGGGAAGCACTACGTGTGCGGCTCCATCGCTGCCTTCACCAACATCGTGGTGACCTTCCCTCTGCAGAAGGTAAGGGCCTGACTGACGTCTGTCCCGTTTTAAGTTTATTTTCTACGAGCTTGTAGATCTGCTATTTTTTGAAAGATCGTGAAAACGTGTCGCAAATCTTTGAATCTATATTTCCTTTCAGAGCGAACGTTTTTAACTCAAATCTTGGCTTCTGGGGGGGGTCCCTAGAACAACATATTTTCAGATGGGGGTCGGCGGCCAAATACATATATTTTGGGGGTCCTTGACATGAAATAGTTTGAGAACCACTGATATATATATAACACAAGGTTTTTCAAGAAAACTGTAATGATTTAGAAGACATGTATATAATCTTAATGGGTTAACCCAGAGCCATCTAATAGAAGAGTTGCTTTTTTTTTTTTTTCAGAAAACTGGAGGATTTAGTTTTTTGTTTTTAATTTTCGAGGTCCGGCCAAAATGGTTTAACCTAACTGTCCAATCAATCAATCAATCGTTGTTTATTGTTGTTTATTGAATGGATCCCCATTAGCTGACGCCGTGGCGACAGCTAATCTTCCTGGGGTCCATATAAAATACATACAAAAAAATACATACGGTAATTACAAATACATTCAACGAAGTTAAATACATGAAAATACATAATTACAATTTATTCTATAAAATTAAATGCAACGTAATGAGAATAACATTATGGTCATGTGGTCAGCTGTAGCAAGTGTTCCTTTAAAGCATATCTGAAAGATAATCTATGTTGTGTTGTGTTAATGTGAGGCGGTAACATGATAATCTATGTTGTGTTGTGTTAATGTGAGGCGGTAAACATGATAATCTATGTTGTGTTGTGTTAATGTGAGGTGGTAACATGATAATTTATGTTGTGTTGTGTTAATGTGAGGTGGTAACATGTTCCAAAATGATATTGATCGATACATAACTGTTTGTTTAAGGAGGTTCGTTTTTGGAGCAGGGAGTGATAAATGACCGAGGCTGGCAATTCTGGTGTTATGATTATGTCTGTCACTTGATTTTAATAACTGTTTGAAAAAGTACGATTCATAATCAATCAGTCGGCTTGATTACTGCAATGCACTTTTTTCAGGACTGCCTAAGAAAACAACTGACAGATTACAACTTGTCCAAAATGCAGCAGCCAGAGTTTTAACTAGAACTAAGATGAGAGAACATATTACTCCAGTTTTGGCATCACTGCACTGGCTTCCGGTTGTTTTTAGGATTGATTTTAAAATTATTTTACTTGTCTATAAAGCTCTCAATGGTCTCACACCTTCCTACCTACATGACTGCCTGCCTAAATATGTCCCAAACCGCCCCCTAAGGTCTTCCACTGCTGGCCTGCTCGCTTTGCCAAAAGAAATGGCAACTAAAAAATACGGGGAAGCAGCTTTTTGCTTCTACCGGCCGTCGGCATGGAACAAACTCCTACTGTAGCTTCGTCAGGCAGCCTCTGTAGACATTTTTAAAGCTCAGCTCAAGACCCACTTCTACAACATTGCTTTTAATTGATCTTTTATTTTTTATTTTTGTTATTCATGTCCTCACTGTATTGCATTACTGCCTGTTTTTTAATGTTGTTGCCTTGCTTTTCTTTTATTCTCCATTGTTCTGTAAAGCACTTTGAGCTGCATTTCATGTCATGAAAGGTGCTATACAAATAAAGTTTTATTATTATTATAATCATTGATCGTTCCACCAGGTGTTGTTCCGCCAGCAGCTCCACGGGGTCACGGCCCGCGAGGCGCTGCGGCAGCTGGGCGCGGACGGCGTGCAGCGCCTGTACCGCGGCCTCCTCCCGCCCCTCCTCCAGAAGAGCACCACCGTGGCCATCATGTTCGGCCTCTACGAGGACTTCAGCCGCGTCCTGTTGGAGCGCGCGGCGGCCAGCGGCCTGGCCGTGCCCGACATCGCCACGCGGAGCTTCGCCGCCGCCGCCGCGGGCACCGCCGAGGCCGTGCTGACGCCCTTCGAGCGCGTGCAGACGCTGCTCCAGGTACGTTAGAGACGAC
The DNA here is from genome assembly GCF_963924005.1 of Protomyctophum bolini. Classification (NCBI taxonomy): domain Eukaryota; kingdom Metazoa; phylum Chordata; class Actinopteri; order Myctophiformes; family Myctophidae; genus Protomyctophum; species Protomyctophum bolini. Next base: position 45,963,188 of record NC_137871.1, read on the forward strand.
CGACGGGGTTAACCCATTCTGACCTGAGATCAGATTCATACGAGGTTTTCCACTGGACACACACACTGGTCTGATGATAACCCATTCTGACCTGAGATCAGATTCTAAAAATGTCAGTCGCTCTTCGATGTTTCAAAAATAGCAGACCTACAAGCTCGTAGCGCGCCACTCGGTGGCGCGCTATGAGCTTGTAGATCTGCTATTTTTCAATAGCTTAAAGCATAACATGATGCTGACACCAAAACGGGTTCCCGGTCAGAATGGGTTAACCCTAGTGATGCACCGAATGTTCGGCTGCAGAAAATGGGCTAAAAATGCATTTTCGGTCCTTTTCGGTTTCGGCACCGAATAGGCAGAAAATATATCACCGAATAGTGTATGCAGTTAATGCATTCAAAAGAGCTGGATAAATGTTTCATGGACCCATAATAGTGATTGTTATTTAAGTTAATTTTTGCCATAACCATTTATTTTGCCATAAATAAAATCAGGTAGCTTTAAGGTACGGCCATGACAGCAATGGTAGGAAAAAAAGATATATAATATTAATCATATTCGGATATTCGATATTCGGTATTCGGTTTTCGGCCAACTGTTTCCTATATTCGGTATTCAGTTTTGGCCAAGAATTTCCCTTTCGGTGCATCCCTAGTTAACCCAATCTGATCTGAGATCAGATTCTTAAAATGTTCTTCTACATCCTGACAGTTTTCTGAAAAAGCTATGTTTCTAAGGGCCGATTCATACTCCTATTTTACCGCTGTTTCGGTGCTGTAGAGCCCAAATGATTTACACAGCCAAATGACGTCACATTGTAGGCTCTACAGAGCCCAATGACGTCACATTGTAGGCTCTACAGAGCCAAATGACGTCACATTGTAGGCTCTACAGAGCCAAATGACGTCACATTGTAGGCTCTACAGAGCCCAATGACGTCACATTGTAGGCTCTACAGAGCCCAATGACGTCACATTGTAGGCTCTACAGAGCCCAATGACGTCACATTGTAGGCTCTACAGAGCCCAATGACGTCACATTGTAGGCTCTACAGAGCCCAATGACGTCACATTGTAGGCTCTACAGAGCCAAATGACGTCACATTGTAGGCTCTACAGAGCCAAATGACGTCACATTGTAGGCTCTACAGAGCCAAATGACGTCACATTGTAGGCTCTACAGAGCCAAATGACGTCACATTGTAGGCTCTACAGAGCCCAATGACGTCACATTGTAGGCTCTACAGAGCCCAATGACGTCACATTGTAGGCTCTACAGAGCCCAATGACGTCACATTGTAGGCTCTACAGAGCCCAATGACGTCACATTGTAGGCTCTACAGAGCCCAATGACGTCACATTGTAGGCTCTACAGAGCCGAACCCACTTTTATTCGGCTCTAAAATATATGAAGTATATGAATCGGCCCAGGCATAGAAACTTTCCCCTCCATCAGGCGCCCCGGCTGGCCAGGGGGAGGCAGTTTAGAGACCAGGATTACTGCATGTTTTTGTGAGGGTATCTACCCTAGGGGACACGGGGAGAACATGCAAACTCCACACAGAAAGGCCCTTTCGCCAACCCCACCTTCGGGTAGAAGCAAAGATTTGAGAAAAACGTTCGCTCTGAAAGGAAATATAGATTCAAAGATTTGCGACACGTTTTCACGATCTTTCAAAAAATAGCAGATCTACAAGCTCGTAGAAACTAACTGTCAGAAAACTGTCAGGATGTAGAAGAACATTTTTAGAATCTGATCTCGGGTTAATTCGGGTTAATTCCTCATTTGACGTAGTGGTAGACCGCCTCAATGGTCTCTAACGGTCCATGTCCCCCCCCCCCCCCCCCCCAGGACCACCGCCACCACGGGCGTTTCCACAACACGGCGCACACCTTCCGGACGCTCCTGTCGGAGCACGGCGTGTCTGAGCTGTACCGCGGCCTGGTCCCCGTGCTGCTGCGCAACGGGCCCAGCAACGTGCTGTTCTTCGGCCTGCGGGGGCCCCTGAAGGAGCGGCTTCAGGGGCCCCCCGGGCCCTCCCCCACCGCCGCCGCCGAGGGGGGCGGGGGGGGGCCCCCGCTCTGGGGCCGCCACCTGGCGGTGGACTTTGCGTGCGGCGGTCTCCTGGGAGCCTTCCTGGGCATCGCCTTCTACCCGCTGAACGTGGCCAAGTCCCGCGCCCAGGCGCAGGTGGGGGGCCCCTTCAGGCCCCTGGGGGCCGTCCTGGGGGCCGTGTGGACGGAGCGGGGGGGCAGCGTGGGCCGGCTGTTCAGAGGAGCTCACCTCAACTGGCACCGCTCGCTGCTCAGCTGGGGCATCATCAACGCCACCTATGAGATGCTGCTCAGGGTCATGTGACCCGCCCCAGGACCGGCCAATGGGCTGCTCTCTGCTCAGGGTCATGTGACCTACCTGAGGACCGGCCAATGGGCCGCTTGACGCTCGAGGTCATGTGATCACCCGATCGGCCAATGAGCTGCTTGCTGCTCAGTCATGTGACCCGAGGACCGGCCAACGAGCTGCTCGCCACTCAAGGTCAGGTGATCACCTGATCGGCCAATGAAAAGCTGCTGCTCAAAGTCATGTGACCTGATCAATCAATGAGCTGCCCCGCTGCCTCGCTCCCACACATCGGAAATCGGACGATATCTTTTTGTCGTTATCGGCAAATCAAGCTGATTTTAACCGATATGATATGATATATGTTACGATATGATAACCGATGGCCGTGTCCGATATTTATCTGTCGATAAACATCGGTAACATCGGCCAAGAATTTGCATATCGGTGCATATCGTCCCTAGCTCAAAGTCACGTGACCACCCGATCCACCAATCGGCTGCGTCGTGGTTAGGTTAGCGTGACGTGCTAAAGTCGTTGTTCGGCCAAACTGTGACGTTCGACGTTGCGTTAAAACTCTTTCACTGCCAGACCCCCCCCCCCCCCGCGCCATCTTTTCTTTTCTCCTGATTCTGTTTAATTTATTTCTTTCTTAACGAGTCACGTGACATGTATCTCATTAATATAATGACATGTATCTCTACGATCTCAGCCCGGGGCTATTATTGATAATCGCGGAGCTGTGCGTTCGATTCTTCTCTTTTTGAGGGTTTGTCTTTAGTAAAAATGTTTGTCTAGTAAACGCCATTGAACAATAAAGGGAACATTTACGTCATTGTGCCTCATCTACGTCATTTATTGTCAATGGCGTTTAATGTTTGTGTTTGCACCGTTTGTTTTACATCACCATTACATCACCATGAGTTAGGCTTTAATATGTTAGCGCCCCTCGCTTCACACGGGTGTGATTTCCGTCAAACCGTCCATGCGTTTCTGTGGCATAACATCTATATTCAAAGATTTTCACACTTTTCTTTTTTCCTTCTCAAAAACAGCAGATCTACAAGTTCATAGCACGGCACGAAGCAGCGCAATGTGAGCTTGTAGATCGGCTATTTGTGAACAGCCAAAGACATCCCCGTGTCATTGGAATGTAACGCGCATCGCGATAGGCTGACGAATGTAACGAGCGTCGCGGTAGGCTGAGGAATGTCACGAGCATCGTGATTGGCTGAGGGTGAATCGACAGTTGATATGAGGGCAGATAGACCAATCATACCGTGTAATTGTCAAAATAACAAAATGTCTTTTAATCCTGACAGTTTTCTGAAAAACCTCATGTTTCTGCATCAGTGATGCTCGATGTAAAGTTGTTCCTCATGCGATATAAAATATGACGTTCTTTCATGCGATATAAAATATGATGCGATTCCAATCATTTGAAAAAGACGTGATCCGATTGGCCCCCGACATTCCCATGGGGGACAAAACGGGTCTCCCTGATTGGTTGAACCAGGTTCCTGCTCTGGGTGGGGCTGGACTTTAGAGAGATGCCATTCTTTATTCTTTTATTTTGTGAAAACCTTAAAAAGATATTCTGACTTGGGCACTTATGAACTTTTGATGAGAACTTTTGAACTTATGACAGTTTGAGAGGGGGAGAGGTGGTGGAGGTAGCTGCTTTAGCAGACAGTTTGAGGGGGGGAGAGGTGGTGGAGGTAGCTGCTTTAGCAGACAGTTTGAGGGGGGGAGAGGTGGTGGAGGTAGCTGCTTTAGCAGACAGTTTGAGGGGGGGAGAGGTGGTGGAGGTAGCTGCTTTAGCAGACAGTTTGAGGGGGGGAGAGGTGGTGGAGGTAGCTGCTTTAGCAGACAGTTTGAGGGGGGGAGAGGTGGTGGAGGTAGCTGCTTTAGCAGACAGTTTGAGGGGGGGAGAGGTGGTGGAGGTAGCTGCTTTAGCAGACAGTTTGAGGGGGGGAGAGGTGGTGGAGGTAGCTGCTTTAGCAGACAGTTTGAGGGGGGGAGAGGTGGTGGAGGTAGCTGCTTTAGCAGACAGTTTGAGGGGGGGAGAGGTGGTGGAGGTAGCTGCTTTAGCAGACAGTTTGAGGGGGGGAGAGGTGGTGGAGGTAGCTGCTTTAGCAGACAGTTTGAGGGGGGGAGAGGTGGTGGAGGTAGCTGCTTTAGCAGACAGTTTGAGGGGGGGAGAGGTGGTGGAGGTAGCTGCTTTAGCAGACAGTTTGAGGGGGGGAGAGGTGGTGGAGGTAGCTGCTTTAGCAGACAGTTTGAGGGGGGGAGAGGTGGTGGAGGTAGCTGCTTTATAGCAGACAGTTTGGAACTACATGTTTTCAAATTGGGGTCGGTGGCCAAAATGCACATAATTCTGGAGGTCCTTGACGTGAAATAGTTTGAGAACCACTGATATATAAAATTGAGGTATTTCAGAAAACTGTCAGGATTTAGAAGACTGAAAACGTTTTTACTTTTTTCCCACTGGTGGCCAGTTAAATCTAATCAATTAAATCTAATTAAATATTGCTCAATGTTTAGTTTGTCAGCTGGTCGGTCGGTGTCTGCTTTGTACACGTCTTGTTTGGACAGAGGGCCGATTCATACTCCTATTTTAGTGCCGAAGTGATTTCGGCTCGTCAGAAATTTTCAGTAGCACCGAAGAGCCCCCCCCCCCGAACCTAAAATGACGTCACATTGTAGGCTCTACAGAGGCCCAATGACGTCACTTTGTAGTCTCTACGGAGGCCCAACCCACTTTTATTCGTCTCTAAAACAGGAGTATTGAATCGCGCCAAAGTGCCCATTGTTGTATTTGTAAGATTTAATGACCACAGCCTGCTTCTTTCTGTCTTTCTGTCTGTCTTTCTACTGAAACACGCACAAGGAAACACTCTGGGCGGGAACCCCTTTTGGTGTTGGCACTATGTTATGCTTTAGCTATTGAAAAATAGCAGATCTACAAGCTCATAGCGCGCCACTGAGTGGCGCGCTATGAGCTTGTAGGTCTGCTATTTTTGAAAAATCGAAGAACGACTGACGTAGAAGACATTTTTAGAATCTGATCTCGGGTCAGAACGGGTTTAAAGTTAATGATAAATGCTGTGATATCCCGTGCTGTTGTCGTGCAGTGTTGCGTTCCGACCGTGCGGCCCCGCTTATGACATGTTGTAATGATAATAATGATGGTTATGTCCATGTAAAGCATTACAATAATGATTATGAATAATAACTTGGTAATGTCCGTGTAAAACATTGTGTCTTATTTGGTTATAATATAAAATAAAGTGCTTCCTGTTTCCTCTCTCTATGTTGGCTCACTTTCCTTTCATGATTAATTTGGAGTCTGCGATATGGGACAAAAATCACACCCGTGTGAAGTGAGGGGCGCTAATATATTAAAGTCTAACTCATGTTGATGAGGTGATGTAATGGTGACACAAACATTAAATGTTCCCTTCATTGTCGACGGCGTTTACAACACAAACATTGAACTAAATGTAATCAGAATTGTTATAAACAGTTGTCATTCCATGAATATCTAAATAACAATATTGTGTATATATGAGGTGATTGAAATTACACTAGTGTATACTGATGCCTAACTTCTACTAAAGATATTATATATATCATATATATATAATAATAATATATATCACAATATGTTTTTCCAACAGTATCACGATGCACCGTATTGTATTTATTTTTATAACAAAAATACAAGAAAAAGGACATTTGGACCAAAAGTATGTAATATTATATATATTACAATGAAACCTCCGTTCTACAAAAGTATATAAATTAAGGTATAGAGAAATAAAAGTAAAAGTTCCTTCCTTGAAAAAAGTAAAAGTTCACACTCAAGTTGTTCGCCTTAACATAATATAAACAACACTTTGTGTTAACCGATGAATTGAATATGAACTAAGGACCCTAATGGAAACAAGCCATAATAGTGCTTTAATAGCAGACCTTGTATTGAACTGTATTTAATATATTATAATACAGCTGTATTTAACTGTACTTAATAAATCAGTCAACAAGGCCTATATTTAAATGAATACATTTAATAATCAGTCAACAAGGCCTATATTTAAATGAATACGTATAATAATCAGTCAACAAGGCCTATATTTAAATGAATACATTTAATAATCAGTCAACAAGGCCTATATTTAAATGAATACATATAATAATCAGTCAACAAGGACTATATTTAAATGAATAAATATGACATCAGGTATTCATTGACATCTGCAGCTCTCACCAAAGTGTCTTTATATGAAGCATGTTATGAGGCTTTTCCGCCAGTAGGTGGTGCAACAGCCCCATAAAACGCAGACAAGCGGAAGTGTTTTCACTGACTCCATCATACTGCGTAGTGTGAGTTTGTAGATCAGTTGACTGTAGGCCTAGTCAGTGAGTAGTGTGAGCTTGTAGATCAGCTGCCTGTAGGCCTAGTCAGTGAGTAGTGTGAGCTTGTAGATCATCTGCCTGTAGGCCTAGTCAGTGAGTAGTGTGAGCTTGTAGATCAGCTGCCTGTAGGCCTAGTCAGTGAGTAGTGTGAGCTTGTAGATCATCTGCCTGTAGGCCTAGTCAGTGAGTAGTGTGAGCTTGTAGATCAGCTGACTGTAGGCCTAGCCAGTGAGTAGTGTGAGCTTGTAGATCAGCTGACTGTAGGCCTAGTCAGTGAGTAGTGTGAGCTTGTAGATCATCTGCCTGTAGGCCTAGTCAGTGAGTAGTGTGAGCTTGTAGATCAGCTGACTGTAGGCCTAGCCAGTGAGTAGTGTGAGCTTGTAGATCAGCTGACTGTAGGCCTAGTCAGTGAGTAGTGTGAGCTTGTAGATCAGCTGACTGTAGGCCTAGTCAGTGAGTAGTGTGAGCTTGTATAGGCCTAGCTTCGGCCTTGTGTCTCTTTGACAATTAAGCCAAATTTTAATTTAACTTTTCTTTATTATTATTATTATTATTATGAGCCAGTATATTGTTTGTTGATTACTTTTGATGCAGTCCAAATGTATATTTATGTATGAAGGAAGATGGAAAATAATGTGTCAAACATGTAGAATAAACAGTCATAGTAGAAAACATTAGTAATAAAATAATGTGCATGTTGTTCAAAGCCCAACACTCATTTCACAGACGTTTAGACTTTGAGTCGAGGTATTTCAACAGGAGGTTCCAGAGTCCGTCTGGTGTAAAAAAGTTACTCTGTAACTGTGTGTGTGTGTGTGTGTGTGTGTGTGTGTGTGTGTGTGTGTGTGTGTGTGTGTGTGTGTGTGTGTGGAGATACCGTTGTCTCCACAGGGTCAAAGGTGCACAGCAGAGGGAGTAAACATCCCTTTAAGTCAGTGCTTCTCAAAGTGTGCCCCGGGGACCCCCAGGGGGTCCTTATGGGGGTTCCAGGGGGTCCCCAGCTTGACTTGAAAGTAATTGTAATGGGAAGTTAGATTGCAGTCAGAACTACAGACTCACTCCCAATCTAAACTATGGAATGAACTTCCCATTGCAGTCAGAACTACAGACTCATGCACTCCCAA
>NC_137871.1:45973567-46038567 GCF_963924005.1 Protomyctophum bolini
AGTAGTTCCTTTGGTGTTGTTGGTCTGAAGCTGAACACGACACGTTTTTAAGAGTTTTTGATTTACGAGTTTTAACAACTTTTAAAAGTGTGACTATATATACTTCTGCTACAATGTATAGCAGAACATTAATGTACTACAGCCCTGATCCATTCCCTCTATCGATGATCAGAACATATTGATGTGGATGACGCATCATATATGAACATATGATGGATGGATGTTTTGGTTTAAATGGGTCGTTGATTTTATAGCATTTGGAATTTTTGTTTACACGGGAATTAAAATGGAGTTTATTGCATCACGGCTGTGGTTGTGAACCCGAATTTGAACTCAGTTTTGGAGTTTAGTTTAAATGTATATGTTTATTTTCCCTTTTTTTTACCTCTATGATGGATTTCTGTTTTGACTATTTGTTAGTCTCTAAATGTTTTGATGAATTGAAAATGGTGGACCCTTTATTGTAAACAAGTGTAATGCTTAATGGTGTCGTCCACTCACAGTTAACAGTTTTTGAGTGTTTATGGAGCTGTGTGTGTCATGGCTGGCTGGCTGGTGGCTGGGTGGGTGGGTGGCTGGCTGGCTGGCTGGGTGGGTGGGTGGCTGGCTGGCTGGCTGGGTGGGTGGCCTGGTGGCTGGGTGTCTGGCTGGCTGGCTGGGTGTCTGCCTGGGTCTGAGCACGAAAACAGCATGGTGGTTTTTCACCACCTGTGCGCAACCTAACACACACACACACACAGTACAGTGACAGTACAGTACAGGGGCAGCGGTGGCCGAACGGTTTGCGGAGCGGTCTTGATATTGGAAGGTCGCTATAGTATCCCCGGACCGGCACGTTAAAATGACCACTGCTGAAGTGCCCTTGGGCAAGGCATTGAACCCCTACCATGAAATGTTCTATGAGCAGGGCCTGGCTGTAAACAAGTCCAGTTACCCTGGGTAAACATAGTACCTTTGCTTTACTTTGCTTACAGTACAGTACAATACAGTACAGTAGAGGGTACAGTAGAGGGACCCTGTCATTTCTCAACCTTTTCGGACGCGGGGCGGCATGCTGGAAGCTGGCCGGCACCCTGGGTGCGTTCCTGTGGGTCTGGAACCGGCCAAAAATGTACTTTTGATCTAGATGACCTAGAATCACGTATGAAGACACTTTTCCAACATGCATGTTGTTAACGTTTCTGGAGTGCACCAGCAGCTGCTTCTCATTTTAGAGGATGGAGAGAGCCAGCCTGACTTCATTTTGCTGCCCTTGTTCATTGTACATTAACCCATTCTGACCGGGCACCCATTTTGGTGTTTAGCATCATGTTATGCTTTACCTATTGAAAAATAGCAGATCTACAAGCTCATATCGCGCCACCGAGTGGCGCGATACGAGCTTGTAGGTCTGCTATTTTTGAAAAATTTGAAGAACGACTGACATTTTTAGAATCTGATCTCAGGTCAGAATGGGTTAATCAGACCAGTGTGTGTCCCGTGGAAACCTCGTATGAATCTGATCTCAGGTCAGAATGGGTTAATGGAATAATGGTTACCTGTGATGGACCGAGTGAAATGAGTACGAAGGAAGGCGACCTGTTCAGCAGGAAGGCATCATCCCAGAAGTCAGGCAGCCACCTCCAATACTTATTGTTGTTGTGTGCTACCACCGGGGTCAGCCCTATGTTCCCTCAGCCCTATGTTCCCTCAGAAGGAGCATTGGTCCGAGGTGCGCTGGGGGTCGGGAGAGGGTGGGTGGTTAGGTTTAGGTGTCTGCCCCGGGGGAGGTTAGGGTTAGGGTGAGGGTTTGGGGTTAGGTTTAGGTGTCTGCCCCGGGGGAGGTTAGGGTTAGGGTGAGGGTTTGAGGTAGGTTGTCGATCGGACCGTCGGCATATTGACGCGGACCCGAGGGAACATAGGGCTGAGGGAACATAGGTACGGTGTGCTACCACCCACGACTGCATAGCACGCAGAGAGCTGAGAGTTGGACTGCATGAACATTCTGCATTAGCTGTCATGAACAGGAAGTCCCTCCAGTAGTCCCGCCATCTCACTGACCTCTAATTGGGAGTAAAGGTTGCTGATGAGATTCTTGAGATCTGCATCTTCCTCCAGTGCTGCATGAGCAGCAGCACGGGTTTACTGGCAGAGAGTCTCTCCCAGGAGACTTGTATCACAACCTATACATTCTATGCTCGCGACGCATGCACACGCAGCGTCATACTCTCATTTCTTTGGCGGTTTAATGTACGTGCGGTTATTATTATTATTATTATTTTTAATTGCCTATTTTCCCTCCCCTGGAGCCAATTATGGTATGGCAGCTTATAGCCGATGTCTCATGGAGGATTGGAGGTGCACAGAGAGGTCCAAGGTGTCCACCTTACCAGTCACCTTGTAGGTGACAAGGTGTCCACCTTACCAGTCACCTTGTAGGTGACAAGTGTCCACTTTACCTGTCACCTTGTAGGTGACAAGGTGTCCACTTTACCTGTCACCTTGTAGGTGACAAGGTGTCCGTGACCTTACCTGTCACCTTGTAGGTGATATGAGTGTTATATTGTTCACCTTTTTGGATCCAGCACCAGACTCTACTGTAGGTGTTTTAACCCATTTAGGACTGACGTCGAAATTAAAAAGAAATCTTCTAAATCCTGACAGTTTTCTGAAATACCTCATATTTCTGTTTCAGTGGTTCTTCTCAATATTTAATGTCAAGGACCCCAATTTTTTAATTGTGTGTAATTGGCCACCGACCCCATCTGAAAAATAGTAGATCTGCTATTTTTCAAAAGCTATGTGATGTTTAAAACACCAAAAGGGGTTACCACTGACCCCAAAAGGGTTAATCTGTGTCTCACTGTGAGCAGAACTTTAGACCCACAGGTGTGTGTGTGTGTGTGTGTGTGTGTGTGTGTGTGTGTGTGTGTGTGTGTGTGTGTGTGTGTGTGTGTGTGTGTGTGTGTGTGTGTGTGTGTGTGTGTGTGTGTGTGTGTGTGTGTGTGTGTGTGTGTGTGTGTGTGTGTGTGTGTGTGTGTGTGTGTGTGTGTGTGTGTGTGTGTGTGTGTGTGTGTGTGTGTGTGTGTGTGTGTGTGTGTGTGTGTGTGTGTGTGTGTGTGTGTGTGTGTGTGTGTGTGTGTGTGTGTATAGAGTTAAAAAAAAGGCAAAAGCATGCTCTGTTGCACTGGCCTAAAAGTGGGTCCTTAAAAACTGCTTCAACTTCTGAGATGTATTTAAAAGGGGGGGCTTTTTGGTAAAATCCCAGCCCCCAATACCTTAATATATTTAAAAACAATTCCAAAATAGGGTTACCAGTGAAGGTAACCTAACCTGCCTATTCACTGGGGACTATGCACGGCAGAGGCGTCCACCCCCCTGAGTCCAAGTTAGACTAGTATGTACTATATGTATGTATGTAATATTGTTTTCTTCAACATTGTGACGGTATTTCTAAAGCACGGTGGCGTGTTGGGTTCCACCCTGTGGGAGTCAACAGGAGGTGTGCTGTGTTGGTTTGTTATGTAGTTTATTGTGTAACTACTTCCCTGAACACCGTGTTCACGCTGTACTCTGTACCTACTGTAACTGTACTGTACTGTACTGTACACGCCCCCACATCCGCATTCTAACCGCACCACTGTTTCATGTGACACGCATTCAGACATTTAGAGGGGCAGGTGCTCAAGTGAAGGAAAAAATCACACCTGTGTGAACAGAGTGGTGAAACTCCTCTCTCTCTCTCTCTCTCTCTCTCTCAGGCAACAGTCTGTCAGCACTGTCTCTCTCTCTCTCTGTTTCTGCATGGCACAACAGCGCCCCTACTGGTACTCATACTGGTGCTCATTAACACATACATACATACATACATGCATGCATGCATGCATACATACATACATAGGTGAACAGGCATTTTGCCCTTCACTGGTAACCCTATCTTGGAGTATGTTTTAAATAAATTAAGGTATGGTGGGCTGGGCTTTTTACAAAAAAGCCCCCCCTTTTAAATACTACACACATACATACATACATATCTACATGCATACATTTCAGAAGTTTTAGCAGTTTTTAAGGACCCACTTTTAGGCCAGTGCACCAGAGCAAACTCTTGCCTTTTTTTTAAACCCTACCCATTTTAACCAAATACATACACAGGTGAACACGGACATTGCTGGTTGTAGGAGTGGTTGCACCACTAACTAAAAGGGCACCTTGTGAAACTCTCTTCCACCAATAGAGATTCTCCTCCATGCTCCAACACTGGACTCTTTTAAGGCTGCCTTGAAAAGACACTTATTCTCTCAGGCACATTATCTGTTCTGTTCTGTTCTGTTCTGTTCTGTCTTAGTTCTGTTCTGTTCTGTTCTGTTCTGCTCTGTTCTGTTCTGTTCTGTTCTGTTCTGTTCTGCTCTGCTCTGCTCTGCTCTGCTCTGTTCTGCTCTGTTCTGCTCTGCTCTGCTCTGCTCTGCTCTGTTCTGTTCTGTTCTGTTCTGTTCTGTTCTGTTCTGTTCTGTTCTGTTCTGTTCTATTCTATTCCGGGTCAAAGTTCACCTCGCTTTACAAGACGAATTATTGACAAGAGCTGTACGTTGTTGCATCATGTCGGAGAGGTCAGAGCAGAGGTCAAAATGAGCTGGAGACTAAACCGTTTATAACATAAGTTACATTTTAAAGGTCACTCTGAATGGGTCAAAGTTGTGGAACGGGTGAACGGTTGGGGAGTCACGTACAGAGACACAGATACTGTATGTGGTGCATTAACGGTAAGATGACTCGTCCGTTCTCATATCTTCCAGGATGACTCATCAGTTCCCGTCGCTGTCTCCGGCTCAGAAGAAGGAGCTGTCGGACATCGCTCAGAGGATGGTCGCTCCGGGGAAAGGAATCCTGGCGGCCGATGAATCCACAGGTTGATATTATTAATATTATTAACATGAATCTACAGGTTGATATTATTATTAATATTATTATTATTAACAAGAATCTACAGGTTGATATTATTATTATTAAAAAAACATTGAAGTCAAGTTGAGGCTACAATAAAGATGCCTGTCAAAATTCCTGAACATGTTTTATTGTTCCACTACATTTCATATAATGTTAGGAGGGAGTTGTCTTTTCTCTTACTGTGCGACAGAACAAAAAACAAACCTTCTTTTAAATCGTTTTTTGTATTATTTTTTAAAGTAAAGTAAAGTAGTTACTTTCATAATTAAATGTAAAGTAACAAATTACTTTTTTAGATAAGTAACTATAATTCTTTACTTTTTTAAAGTAAACACTGCCCAACACTGATCATAACTAAACTACATTTCCCATCAGTCACCATGTTGCTGTATCATAACTAAACTACATTTCCCGTCAGGCACCATGTCGCTGTATCATAACTAAAATACATTTCCCATCAGGCACCATGTTACTGTATCATAAATAAACTACATTTCCCATCAGGCACCATGTCGCTGTATCATAACTAAACTACATTTCCCATCAGGCACCATGGCCAAGCGCCTCCAGAACATCAAGGTGGAGAACACGGAGGAGAACCGGCGGTTCTTCCGGGACCTCCTCTTCTCCGTCGACATCGCCGACAGCGTGGGCGGAGTCATCTTCTTCCACGAGACGCTCTACCAGAAGTCTGACAGCGGAGTTCTGTTCCCCGACGTCATCAAGGGCAAGGGCATCGTGGTGGGCATAAAGGTGAGAGGTCAAAGGGCATAAAGGTGAGAGGTCAAAGGGCATCGTGGTGGGCATAAATTATCTTTTTCATCCTCGGGTCTAAATGGGTTAACTTTAAATGATACAAATGAAGGTTATCCAGTAGCCTGTAACTATACTATACTATAACTATATATCTATATAATATAACTATAATATACTAACTATAACTATGACTCCCAACCTTTGAGCAGAGAGTTGTAAGGTTTGTGTTAACTAAGGTTAGTGTTTATCGTAACCTGATAACCTTTCTCCAACAGGTGGATAAAGGCACTGCTGGTCTCAATGGAACGGATGGTGAGACCACCACCCAGGGTAAGAAGACCAACACAACCACACCAACATAACATAACATAACCAGACCACAACCCTAACACAACCACACCAAACACCCCACATACACACCACCACCCAGGGTGAGAAGACCTAACCCAACACAACACAACCCTAACACAACCACACCATAACCTACACAACCATAACGTAGCGCTGTGCTCAGAATATTGACGTAATGTTTCATCGTCAGGTCTGGACGGCCTCTCGGAGCGCTGTGCTCAGTACAAGAAGGACGGCTGTGACTTCGCCAAGTGGAGGAGCGTCCTGAAGATCTCGGACGGATGTCCGTCGGCGCTCGCCATCGCAGAGAACGCCAACGTGCTGGCGAGGTACGCCAGCATCTGCCAGCAGGTGAGGGGAGGGGTCATCTTTGTTTTCTCTCGGCTTGATTACTGCATTTACTTGAATTACTTGATTACTTTTTTCAGGACTGCCTAAGAAAACAACTGACAGATTACAACTTGTCCAAAATGCAGCAGCCAGAGTTTTAACTAGAACTAAGATGAGAGAACATATTACTCCAGTTTTGGCATCACTGCACTGGCTTCCGGTTGTTTTTAGGATTGATTTTAAAATTATTTTACTTGTCTATAAAGCTCTCAATGGTCTCGCACCTTCCTACCTACATGACTGCCTGCCTAAATATGTCCCAAACCCCCCCCTAAGGTCTTCCACTGCTGGCCTGCTCGCTTTGCCTAAAAAAATGGCAACTAAAAAATACGGGGAAGCAGCTTTTTGCTTCTACGGGCCGTCGGCATGGAACAAGCTCCCACTGTACCTTCGTCAGGCAGCCTCTGTAGACATTGTTAAAGCTCAGCTCAAGACCCACTTCTACAACATTGCTTTTAATTGATCTTTAATTTTCTTTTGTTATTCATGTCCTCACTGTATTGCATTACTGCCTGTTTTTTAATGTCGTTGCCTTGCTTTTCTTTTATTCTCCATTGTTCTGTAAAGCACTTTGAGCTGCATTTCATGTCATGAAAGGTGCTATACAAATAAAGTTTTATTATTATTATTATCTATCTCTCTGTGCTCCTCTAGAACGGTCTGGTTCCCATCGTAGAGCCAGAGATCCTCCCTGATGGAGATCATGATCTGCAGCGCTGTCAGTACATCACAGAGAAGGTCAGAGGTCATCTAAAACTTTATTTACACTGTCAGTACATCAGAGGTAGAGCAGGTCGTCCAATGATCCATGGGTCGGCGGTTCGAATCCCGGTTCCTCCTCCTTTCTACATGTCAAAGTGTCCTTGGGCAAAGACAGTAGACACTGAACCCCAAATTGCTCCCGATGTGCTGGTTGGTACCTTGCATGGCTTCCGCCGTAATCGGTGTATGAATGTGTGTGAGCGCCTTAGGCGCTATATAAATGCACCATTTAGCATCGTGCTAAATGTGTACCTGTATTGTAGGTGTTGGCAGCGTGCTACAAGGCCCTCTCAGACCACCACGTCTATCTGGAGGGAACTCTCCTTAAACCCAACATGGTGATGGCCGGACACTCCTGCAGTAAGAAGTACACGCCACAGGAGGTCGCCATGGCTACCGTATCCGCGCTGAGACGCACGGTGCCTGCTGCCGTGCCCGGTACGCACACTCACGCACGCACGCACGCATGCACGCTAGGGCATTAAGCAACTAGTAGACTATTCGACTAGTAAATCCACTAGTCGACCTTGTTGGTACTACTATTTGATTTCCTGATTTCGTAGGCCTCAAGATCGGGTAGATTATAGCAGGGCTGGACTGGGACAAAAATTCGGCCCGGTCATTTTCGCGCGATTTTGGCCCAGACCAGCCGGCCCACCACAACCAGCTTGCAAATGGCAGAAACTCTACCGCCCGCTCCGTCGAGGCACACACAAACAAACAAACAAGCCCTAAATACCACCAGTTTTACAGAACAACATAAATGATACAAACCAACAGGCGACTACACAACGCTTTGTTGCTCTCACAAGAGAGAATGATGCTGGCAAAAGGATTCAAGATAGAGGAGGGTTTATCTGTCACTCACTGATACCGGAACAGTGAAATTATCATGATGGCACTGGCAGAATGGCAGCACAATTATATATAAATATGTATTGTCTTCAGTCTGTAGTTGCTGAACATTACTACATTAATTATATATATAAATATGTATTGTCTGTAGTTGCTGAACATTACTACATTCAAAATGTGGAACAACACATTGATTGATTGAAATATGTATTGACAGTTATGCAGAACCACAGTACATTCAAGCACTACTCGATACAAAACAGTTTGGTAGCCATAAACGTCTAATTGCCAATTAAGTACCGGATGCCACGGACGACAAGACGTCTTCCCTTGGGAATTCAAAATTAATTAATCATTTTTTATATTCTATATATTTTTATTTTCATCCATATTTTGAAAATTCCTCTAATCTGGTTTACAGGTGATGACATGTACATTACATGCATAATAGAATTACACATTCTTTCTTTCTTTATGATGGGAGAATTGGCACTCAGAGCCTAAACTGGTGACCACCAGGTGGCGCTGAAAGAGTTCTGTGAGTGGACGACCCACATACATACATGGTAATACATCACATGCATAGAAATAGTCATCAAGGCTCAAAAGCTAAGAACGTCATTTACATGTGGGGCTACGGGCTGTAAGGTGGTGGAGGATAGGGCAAGTGCTACGGGCTGTAAGGTATCATGCTCATCCCCCTCTTATGCTCCTCCCCCTCTCTCATGGCTCCTCCCCCTCTCTCATGGCTCCTCCCCCTCCCTCATGGGCCCTCCCCCTCCAGGGATCTGCTTCCTGTCAGGTGGTCAGAGCGAGGAGGAAGCGTCGTTGAACCTGAACGCCATCAACCAGGTCCCGTTGCCCCGCCCCTGGAGGCTGACCTTCTCCTACGGCCGCGCGCTGCAGGCGTCCACGCTGACCGCCTGGAGCGGCAAGGCTGAGAACAGGAAGCTGGCTCAGGAAGTGTTCTGTAACAGAGCCAAGGTACTGACCGCTACTGACCTACTGACCGCTACTGACCGCTACTGACCTACTGACCACTACAGGAAGTGTTCTGTAACAGAGCCAAGGTACTGACCTACTGACCACTACTGACCACTACTAACCGCTACTGACTGCTACTGACTGCTACTGACTGCTACTGACTGCTACTGACCGCTACTGGCCACTACTGGGTGGGTGGGTGGGTGGTTGGCTGGCTGGGTGGGTGGGTGGGTGGCTGACTGACTGACTGACTGACTGACTGACTGTCTGTCTGTCTGTCTGTCTGTCTGTCTGTCTGTCTGTCTGGCTGACTGACTAACTAGCGCCCCTGGAAAACTGAGAGATGTGTGTGAACATTGTCCCGTGTTCTCTCATGCATGTATCACGCAGTGACAACATGTCTGTCTGTCACAAAGGTACTATAGACATGTAGCACGCAGTGACAACATGTCTGTCTGTCATAAAGGTACCATAGTCCAACCTGTGTTATTATCACACATGCAGTATATCACGCAGACAGCGCATGGCATGCGCTGTCTGCATACACTGTTTGAATGGCTTAAGCATCTTGAAACATTGTTTGTAATTGCACAATTTTAATTGCTTGCACACTTGGAAATATCCTACAAATTTCATATGACAAAATATATTTTTGTGTTGCTCGCCCCTCTGGGCCTCTCTCTCTACCACATGTAGCTTCAGTGTAGCTCGCCCCTCTCTCTCTTTACCACATGTAGCTTCAGTGTAGCTCGCCCCTCTGGGCCTCTCTCTACCACATGTAGCTTCAGTGTAGCTCGCCCCTCTCTCTCTTTACCTCATGTAGCTTCAGTGCGTTTGGTTAATTATTAACGCACGGCGATGAACTTTGACCCCCGTCTCTCATTCTGTCGGACTCGGAACAGACTATGTCCTAACTTCCTCTGTCCTAACTTCCTCTGTCCTAACTTCCTCTGTCCTAACTTCCTCTGTCCTAACCTCCTCTGTCCTAACCTCCTCTGTCCTAACTTCCCTTTTCATGGCAAGGTTCTATATTTATTTATTCTGCATTTGAGCCACGGAACCACCGTTTGATGACATTTAGCCTCTCAGACCCATCTGAGCCACGGACCACCGTTTGATGACATTTAGCCTCTCAGACCCATTTGAGCCACGGAACCACCAATTAATTACATTTATTGACGATTGACAATTTCGTCAACAAATAAAAACTAGACTAAAATGTTAGGAAGGGACTAGTGGAGAAGAGATCCAGTATAAGTCATTTTACACTTTGTTGCATGCTTAAAATAGCTGATCTACAAGCAGCGACACGTTGTGAGCTTGTAGATCTGCTATTTTCAGTGTAGACACAGTTTGGCATCATAGCCATTGACCGAGGGGAGAGACAATTCAATTCAAAGGGCTTTATTGGCATGAGAAAACATACGTTTACATTGCCAAAGCAGAAAGAACAATACAACAATACAGCAATACAATCAAAACAAAAATGATGTACATTTGAAGGTCAGAATCTTCAATAGATCAAATTCTATGTACCAAGGTCACTCGATGCAGGTATAGTGCAGGAATATACACAATGATTAGTCTTTAGGGTGGTTGTGTTCCATTTGATATCCTTCTCCTATCACAGCAACTCACAAATCTTGCTGCTGTGTTTGCACATTGTTGTACTTCGCCCAGCAGATATGGGAGTTTTTTGTCATTGAGAGAAGAGAGGTTTAAGTTTTGTTCCTACTACGCAATCAAGTGACTTTGATGTGAAAGTGGATTCGTTTAAATTCTTCAAACAAATACGTCTGAGAGATTTTTTTTATGCCTAGTTCTGATTCGGTTGTGGCCCCACCTCTCCCTTCTGATGCTAATGCTACTGGTACTACCATGTCTACTCCATTCAGAAATAAAAGCACCTTTATCCCTCCTAGCAATCGCAATGCGTCTATTGAAACTTATTGTAGACTGGTTGAACAAGAGATAATGTCACGTTTACAAGAAAAAGATGCACACATATCTCATTGTAACCTTAACATAGACGAGAAGCAAGCTTTGCTTGATCTCAAGTCTGATAATTCAATTGTAATTAAAGGGGGCGCTGTTGTTTTGCTCAACAAATGTGATTATGTCATGGAATGTCATAGACAGCTACTGGATGAAATCTCTTATACAAAACTTCCCAGTAATCCTGTTGAAAACTTTAAGGGTACAGTAAATGACACTCTACAAGGTTTTTTACGTTCTGGTGAGATTACAAAAAAGGAATTTGAATTTCTTAATAAACAGCATCCTATGACACCAGTGTTCTATATTTTACCTAAACTTCATAAAAACTTTGAGAAACCCCCAGGTCGCCCCATTATATCAGGCATCGACTCCGTTACAGCACCTCTCTCTTCTTTTGTAGACTTCTTTTTATTGAACCCTTTAATGAACTCCTCCCGTCCTATGTGAAAGACACAGGTCACATGATATCCATTATTGAAAACCTTGAACCCTTAAGATCAGATACCTTTCTTGTCATGCTGGATGTAGAGTCGCTGTACACAAATGTACCTCACGAAGGCGGCATCCAGGCCCTGGAACATTTCCTATTAGAGCGCCCCACCTCAGCCATACCCTCTAACTCGTGCATTGTCACT
This sequence comes from Protomyctophum bolini, assembly GCF_963924005.1. Classification (NCBI taxonomy): domain Eukaryota; kingdom Metazoa; phylum Chordata; class Actinopteri; order Myctophiformes; family Myctophidae; genus Protomyctophum; species Protomyctophum bolini. The sequence goes on from NC_137871.1 coordinate 45,985,225, forward strand.
CTGGCTGAGATAGTACTTACACACAATTACTTCATGTTTCAGGATGACTATTTTCTACAAAAGAGGGGTGTAGCGATGGGGTCACCTATGGGCCCCTAATTACGCAGGCCTGTATGTTGGGTACCTAGAGAAATAAAAAATTCTCAATCCTGTTCAAAACCCATTTTTTACAAATATAACTCTTTGGAAAAGATATATAGATGATGTCTTCCTTCTGTTTAATGGTACAAGAGAACAACTTAATAACTTTTTTTTGTTTGTTAACTCATGTTCAGATCATCTGATATTTACCATGTCTTTTGATTTTCATTCTTTGAACTTTCTGGATCTACTGATCTGCAGGGGAGAAGATGGTGTTTTATATACTGACCTTTACACCAAGCCAACTGACCGAAACAGCCTACTGAGAGCTGACAGCTGTCACCCTCTACATCTAAACAGCCTACTGAGAGCTGACAGCTGTCACCCTCTACATCTAAACAGCCTACTGAGAGCTGACAGCTGTCACCCTCTACATCTAAACAGCCTACTGAGAGCTGACAGCTGTCACCCTCTACATCTAAACAGCCTACTGAGAGCTGACAGCTGTCACCCTCTACATCTAAAAAACTGCTTACCGTATAGCCAATTTTGCAGAGTCAAGCGCATTTGCAAGAAACCTACGTATTTGAACCGGCATTTGACAAATATGCAGGCTAAATTTAAAGAACGGGGCTATTCTAATACCCAGATTGACAACGCCCTGGATAAAATCAATCAAAAACCCAGGTCTGATTTATTTCACAGACAGTCAGAAAACAAGACTCAGTCAACCATCTTCTCTACTACCTACTCTAAAATGTCTGAAATTTTCAGTCATATTATAAAAAAAACACTGGCATATTTTACAATCTGATTCATTATTTAATAACACCTTTTCCAAACCTCCTCTGATTGTTTTCTCTCGTGGTCAGAGTCTCAGAAAGCACTTGGTCAAGTCCGATTTACCCCCTGTCCCAACCCCTACTCAACGTGTATTGGCTCCTATTCCTAACGGCAACTATAAATGCGGCTCTTGCGCCCAATGCAACAGCACTAGAAAATGTCATAAATTTAAGCATCCTCATTCTGGTAAAAATATCCCCATCAGAGGCATTATTACCTGCACAACTAGGGCTGTCATTTACCTTCTTACATGCCCTTAATGTGGCAAGGCATATGTTGGTATGGCAAGAATATTATATATCCTGTTGCCGCCCATTTTGTGGAAGCCAACCACCCTGTGTCCTCTCTACATTATATAGGCATAGAACCACCCTGTATCCTCTCTACATTATATAGGCATAGAACCACCCTGTATCCTCTCTACATTATATAGGCATAGAACCACCCTGTATCCTCTCTACATTATATAGGCATAGAACCACCCTGTATCCTCTCTACATTATATAGGCATAGAACCACCCTGTATCCTCTCTACATTATATAGGCATAGAACCACCCTGTATCCTCTCTACATTATATAGGCATAGAACCACCCTGTATCCTCTCTACATTATATAGGCATAGAACCACCCTGTATCCTCTCTACATTATATAGGCATAGAAAAAGTGTCTGTATCTAGAAGAGGAGGACAGATCGATCAGCTTCTGCTTAAACGCGAAGCTTTCTGGATTCAGTCCTTAAAAACATTATCTCCCCTTGGCCTTAATGTAGATTTTGACCTTGAATCCTTTTTGTAAAAATATATTACAATCAAACTATTTTTGTACCTTTATACTTAACCTTTTAATACATTTTTGGTAAACCCTCCTTTTAACCTTACTTTGATGGCCGCCTTCCCCCTTTTCACCTGCAGGTCTATTGCTAGTATATGTATCGAATCTACTTAAAATGTTTTTTCTATATTGATTGCATTGAATGTATTTAATTATGTTTTTTATTTTTGTATAGTTATTGCTGTTATATGGTTCTTCATTTCACATTTGCTCTTCTGCTGTAACTCTTTCATACATTGTGTCTCCATGACAAGGAATATTTATTCCAGATCCTCTTAGGAGGCCTTATAGTCATTTTTTGAGAAATTCTTGTATGTGAACTTGAGACACCACATGACCATGATCCCGACCTCTCAATTCACAGGGACAGGTCTTATTTAACCCGTTTTCCCCTACCCCCTTCTGATTGGTTGCATGACTCTCTGGCACCATATTTAAGTGTGAACCATGATGTGCTCTGTATTCCCTGATGAAGGCTTAACCGCCGAAACGTTGGATATTTCTGTCTTACCTGCTGTCCGAATAATTATTGGTACTCTGGCTATTGGTGTGTGCGGCCACCTTCTTGTTTATTCAAGATCTCCTATACAGTTTTCTTCTTTTCTTCTTTGTACACAGTTTTTTGTCATTGGTCATGTTTTCAAAATCTCTGTGTGTGTGGTTGTAATCTGTGGGAAGTATGTGTCTCTGATGTCTTGGTACAATGGACAGATGGTTAGGAAGTGTAGCTCGGTTTCCACTTCGTTTAGTGTGCAGTGGGTGCATAGTCTGTCTTCTGTCGGGATACAGGTCTGCCTATGATGGCCTTTCACGATTGCGAGACTGTGCTCACTGAGTCTGTACCTAGTTAAGATTTTTCTTTTTGTTTTGGGTCGGTTGTTTTGGGTCGGTCACGGTGAGAGAGAGAGACAGACAGACCGAGGGGAGAGACAGACAGATGGAACTTGTTGTGGAGAATAAAGTTGACCGTGGCCTTGTCTTGTCTTGTGTGTGTTTCAGATTAACGGCCTGGCCTCTAAGGGAGAGTACAACCCCTCTGGATCCGCTGACAAGGCCTCCATGCAGTCCCTGTTCTCAGCCAGCTATGTTTATTAAAACATAAAGATACTAACTAGTCTGTTTATTAAAGATACTGTACTCCATGCAGTCTCTGTTCTCAGCCAGCTATACGTTTATTAAATCTACTACTGTACTGTGAACACTTAACCAGAAAAAGTTAATGAGTGAATGACCAAATAACTGTGGACCAAAATCTGAACGAAACCAACACTGTGATGCGGTCTTAAACCATGAAACCATGTGTCGCTAGCATGCGCTACTGTCTTAAACCATGCCCAAACAAGCTGAAGTCACGTACAGATATTCCATCTTTTGTTTGTTTGTTTTTGTCAAATGAAATGCAATAAATGACGTCTGTGAACTCTGACGCAGTGAGTCTGTGATGTTTTGCTCTAAATGTGTGACGCAGTGAGTCTGTGACGTTTTGCTCTAAATGTGTGACGCAGTGAGTCTGTGACGTTTTGCTATAAATGTGTGACGCAGTGAGTCTGTGACGTTTTGCTATGAATGTGTGACGCAGTGAGTCTGTGACGTTTTGCTATGAATGTGTGACGCAGTGAGTCTGTGACGTTTTGCTATAAATGTGTGACGCAGTGAGTCTGTGACGTTTTGCTATAAATGTGTGACGCAGTGAGTCTGTGACGTTTTGCTATGAATGTGTGACGCAGTGAGTCTGTGACGTTTTGCTATGAATGTGTGACGCAGTGAGTCTGTGACGTTTTGCTATAAATGTGTGACGCAGTGAGTCTGTGACGTTTTGCTATAAATGTGTGACGCAGTGAGTCTGTGACGTTTTGCTATAAATGTGTGAGTGAAATCAATGTGAGAACGATCAATGTGAGTCACGGTTTCAACTTCTAGTACAGGCGTTCTCAAGGTTTTTTTTGGCTGGGGACCCCCTCTCCTCTGGGGACCCCCTCTCCTCTGTTTTTTATTAGCATATGCACTCCATAGGGCTAGACCACATGGACATACGTGACCAGATATTTGACTGAGAGACTGCCATCGCGCAAATTCCAGCTTTTCACCTTTTTTCAAAATGGTTTAACTTTAATTCATGAGAATTCTATGCTAGAAATCAGCCAAATTAGTTTTCTTTTACTCTGATCATATACTCAAAGCCAGTATAGATTCAAGATTGCTTTATTTTGTCATTATTTCCAACTGTATCATTCGAAATTACGAAGAAGGCTTTCTTACCTTTCTTTGTAGTTGTTACGTCCCCACCAAAGAAGTGTTTTTTTTAATGTTGAAACATGAATATTTTATTTTAGGTTTAGCATTATTAATTGATTTATCATGAAGATAACGACTATTATTATTATTAAAGTAGGCCTATTATAAAGTTGGAGGTACAGTATTGTGTAAACAAAGTATATACAGTTGGAGGAGGTACAGCATTGTGTAAACATAAAGTATATACAGTTGAAGGTAAAGCATTGTGTAAACAAAGTATATACATTTGGAGGTACAGCATTGTGTAAACATAAAGTATATACAGTTGGAGGTACAGCATTGTGTAAACATAAAGTATATACAGTTGGAGGTACAGCATTGTGTAAACATAAAGTATATACAGTTGGAGGTACAGTATTGTGTAAACATAAAGTATATACAGTTGGAGGTACAGTATTGTGTAAACATAAAGTATATACAGTTGGAGGTACAGCATTGTGTAAACATAAAGTATATACAGTTGGAGGTACAGTATTGTGTAAACATAAAGTATATACAGTTGGAGGTACAGCATTGTGTAAACATAAAGTATATACATTTGGAGGTACAGCATTGTGTAAACATAAAGTATTATACATTTGGAGGTACAGCATTGTGTAAACATAAAGTATTATACATTTGGAGGTACAGCATTGTGTAAACATAAAGTTACAGTTAGAGCATTGCATTTACATGTTGGGTATAAAGTATTTTTTCTAAACAAAATTTCAAACGTGTTTAATTAATTAAATCCAACCACCAGCAGGTGTCGCTGTTCAACCACACTTGGAGAATGGAGATCAAAGCGACCCGCCGAATGCTTTCCCCCAAGATGATTATTATCCTGCTACCCTAATAGACAGGGGTACATGAGCACCTGGCCGTTCATTCGTGCTCTATCTCCGACCAAGCCACACTTCCACCACACATCTCTCTATGCAAAATAAAACCTGCACACTCCCACAAAAGACATAGACTACATTGCATTCGCCAAAAATGTCTTCTTTACTGTTTAAATATTACTTTTCTGAAACACGCTATTCTTGCTCAACCTCAACAGCCTACGTCAGAATCGTCATGTTGGCGTCTACTACGCCAACTACGTTCACTTAATGGGGCCAGTCCTTCACAGTGACACACGCGTTAGATGAACCACGCGACCGGGATGGTTTCTACCCCTCAATGTCGTGCCTACTCTACACTGCCATCCCAAGTCCCCTCCCCCTTTCACTGCTCCTGTGTGTGACCTGTGAACTACTCTCTGACTGCACTGTGGCTTGATTTATATGTGCGAGGTGGAAATGTAATGCACATAAATTAATTATAGGTCCAGCAAGCAAATCATGATTGTCTGTTTGTGCTCAATAGGTCACCATCACATTCCGATTTTAGGTGTTGTGTTTTGTATGACCTTTATTTTGGCCAGTAGTTTCATATCTATCCTTTTTCCGACCAACACAGAACATGCTAACGGTGTTAGCGCGTTAGCATCCATCTTGCTTTTGATTTCTATGTGCGAGGTGGAAATGTAATGCACATAAATGAATTATAGGTCCAGCAAGCAAATCATGATTGTCTGTTTGTGCTCAATAGGTCACCATCACATTCCGATTTTAGGTGTTGTGTTTTGTATGACATTTTGGCCAGTAGTTTCATATCTATCCTTTTTCCTTTGACCAACACAGACCATGCTAACGGTGTTAGCGCGTTAGCATCACACAGCTTACAGCGTCAGTGTTGCATGAATACTTTCAACCATGACAATGCCGACTACTTTTGCTACACACACTTCCCAAGGATTATGGAGATGTCTTTATTTTATTTTTAAGGTTGAGAAATTAATTATGGTCGTTTCTAATCTCAGCATTTCACAAGAGAAAGACGTGGATGCCTTTCGGCTGTTGCCATGTCTCATAGAAACAAGTAAATAGGTCTATAAAAATAATCCCAAAACAAGCGCATATAACAGGGGTCTGTAACCTATTTTAAATGAAGTGCCATGTTTTTCTTTTCTAGATAGTGAGTCAGCCACAAGCTCACATCACAACAATAATCCATGTAATAATCACAATAACAATACTAATAATAATAATCATAATAATAATAATAATAACAATAAACTTCTTTGTAAACTCACTCATTTACAAACAAGCTCACATCAGAACAATAATGCATGTAATAATAATAACAATAATAATAATAATCATTATAAGAAAAACAACAATAACAACACTAACAACAGTACAGTACAGTACAGTAAAGACGTACAGTAAAGTACAGTACAGAGGACAACATTACAGTACAGTGCAATACTAAGGAGTACAGTACAGTATCCTGCTACCCTAATAGACAGGGGTACATAAGCACATGGCCGTTTATCCAACAGCTTTCTCCGACCCAACCACACTTTCACCACACATCTCTATATGCAAAATAAATTCGGCACACTCCCAGAATACATATAGGCTACATTTCATTGAAAAAAAGAAGTAAGTCTTAATTACTGAATAAATATTACTTTTGTCAACCACGCCATTGTTGCTCAACATCAACAGCCTACGTCAGAATCGTCATGTTGGCGTCTACTACGCCAACTACGTTCACTTAATGGGGCCAGTCCTTCACAGTGACACACGCGTTAGATGAACCACGCGACCGGGATGGTTTCTACCCCTCAATGTCGTGCATTTGCTGCGCCCTTCTAATGCTGCGCCACGCCTACTCTATACTGCTCCATGCGACTCGAACAGCGTCAGCAGCAGCAGCTCCGAGCCTCCGTCAGAAAGGCTGCCCACAGCACTGCACAGCCCCACACCCAAATGAATCGAATGAATGAATAAGGCGCTTATATCGCTTTTGCTCAGTGGATGGGACATTTACATTAAAAGCAATCGGATGGACGCGTGGATAACGGCATGGTTGTGTGCAATCGGAGGGAAAGCTTCCATAATCCATATAGCTTCCATGCTAGCTGCTTCAGACACAGGGGAGGGGAGGGAGAAATAGTGCGAAATAGCGCTTATGCAACAATTACCCTAAAACACAAACACCTCAACTCGATGTCATTGTGAATAAGAATTTCGAGCGAAATAATTTTTTTTGGAAGGACACTTTCACCCAGCATGAAGCTAAATGTGGAAGCCGTGTGTGTCACACCAAAACGGGTGACCGATATAATCCTGTAACCAGCCTCTCGCACTGCCTGCGAGTTGGCTCCGTCTAAGGCTCCGTCTTATGAGCAAATTTAGAACTTCCGGTCTGAGAGCTAGCAGATTTAAGACATCCGGTTGCTTTCAGAATAAAATAAGGTTATTTAATTCGTTAATTAAATCATTTTTACATTACATTATTAGTATTATTATTACATTACAGTTATTGTAAAGACACACATTATGTTTCTGTGTAAAAATAAGTAATTAAATAACAAAAAAGTTATCTAAATGGATAAATGCTATTCACTGGAGTGCATGGACTTTATAAAGTGGACACTGGACAAAAGACGGCTCCGCCAGGCAACTATCTGGACATACCCACGCGTTTGGGAAGATGTCCTCTACCACCCCACAGTCTCCGCTAAGCGGGAGAGGTGTAAAATTCACAGCAGCAGAGCTTCTACTGGGGTCAATGCAAAAAAATGTACCGTTTCCGGACCCAGAATGGACACTGGACAAAGAGGCCTCCGCGAGGCAACTATCTGGACATACCCACGCGTCCGGGGAGATGTCCTCTACCACCCCACAGTCTCCGCTAAGCGGGAGAGGTGTAAAATTCAGAGCAGCAGACCTTCTATTGGGGTCAACACTCAAAAAAGTGCCGTTTCCAGACCCAGAATGGACACTGGACAAAGAGGCCTCCGCGAGGCAACTATCAGGACATACCCACGCGTCCGGGGAGATGTCCTCTACCACCCCACAGTCTCCGCTAAGCGAGAGAGGTGTAAAATTCAGAGCAGCAGAGCTTCTACTGGGGTCAATGCAAAAGAAATTACCGTTTCCGGACCCAGACTGGACACTGGACAAAAGACGGCTCCGCAAGGCAACTATCTGGACATACCCACGCGTCCGGGGAGATGTCCTCTACCACCCCACAGTCTCCGCTAAGCGGGAGAGGTGTAAAATTCAGAGCAGCAGACCTTCTATTGGGGTCAACACTCAAAAAAGTGCCGTTTCCAGACCCAGAATGGACACTGGACAAAGAGGCCTCCGCGAGGCAACTATCTGGACATACCCACGCGTCCGGGGAGATGTCCTCTACCACCCCACAGTCTCCGCTAAGCGACTAAATGGGTGCTTATATTTCTATGTGAAATGTGGTGATGCTGGCATCACAATAGATGCCAACATCACGCTGCCTCCGTCTAATAAGCACATTTACAACTTCCTGTTTGGAAACCGAAACAGATGCTTCTGACATTTGCCTGTGCGTGCTTAATCGTTGTACTTCTGAACACATTTCCCAAATCTCAGTGATTTATCCACACATCGCTCTGTGTGTGTGTGTGTGTGTGTGTGTGTGTGTGTGTGTGTGTGTGTGTGTGTGTGTCGCGTCGCCCTCCAGCTGCAATTGCGAGTGTGCGCTGTGTGCAGGGCACACTACTGAGTTTAAAACCACAGCTGAAACATGAAGTGGAGTCTGTCAATTCCCGCAATTTCCTTCTTCCCATATTGCGCTGCAACGACACTAGGATTGAGCCCCCCGAAGGGGGGCGAAATTCTAGTTATTGTTATTTAAATGGCAAATGCAGATCTACAAGCTCACAACGCGTTGTGAGCTTGTAGATCTGCTATTACATACGGTAGCCTGTAGGCTATACATGTTTAAAGGGCTCGCTTCATTTGGGCTTGTTTTCACTTTCACTAAATTCATTCCGCTCATGACACCAAAATGTGGAACGCCCTACCAACAGTCATTAAAGACATGCAAATCCCTAGACTCTCAAAGACAACCTATACGGACCCCCCCCCCCCCCCTCCCGTGGTCTTTGTCCATGGACCCCCATTTAATGGCATTTATTTTTCTGGGAGCCCCAATTTATATTGTAAAATCAATGTTAATTTAACTCTGAGAGTGTACAAATGGACTCTCAGAGTTACAGACCCATAAGGGTCCATTTGTACACTCTCAGAGTTACAGACCTGTAAGGGTTCCTAACTTGGTTCCTTTATAACTATCATTTAGCTGGGGACCCCCTGGAACTCCCTCGAGGACCCCTGGGGGTCCCCGGACCCCACTTTGGGAAGTTATTAAACAGACCTTTACACCCTCCCTCCGCTGGGTGGTGCTGCGGGACTGTCAGTCGGCCTTAGGGTTCAGTGTTGCCATGTCTTCTTGTTGTAAGCGAGTTAATTTATAGTCAAGGGATTCACATGTCTTAATGACTGTTGGTAGGGCGTTCCACATTTTGGTGGCGTGTGTGTGTGTGTGTGTGTGTGTGTGTGTGTGTGTGTGCGTGCGTGTGTGTGTGTGTGTGCGTGTTTGTGTGTGTGTTTGTGCGTGTTTGTGTGTGTGTGTGTGTGTGTGTGTGCGTGTGTGTGTGTGTGTGTAGCGCTTGTTTCTCTCCCAACCTGGCAACCCTGCTCATCCGGAGGAGAGAGAGACAGACAGACATAGAGCAGCAGCATTTAAACATTAATCTAATAATTTCTACATTAATAAACAGATTAATATCCTCAACGTTCATAACTTCAATACAAGGTAAGAGCAGTTTAAACATCAAACCGTTTAATTAACGTTAAAACACAGCAGGCTAGCCGAGGAGTTAACCGTTAGCATGTTAGCATCAACATTCACACAGTTTGAACACAATGACGTTACTTATGTTTATTAAAACACCATCTCTAAGATATTCACACAGTTTGAACTGAACTGAACAAAATTATATTGTTCATGTTTATTTATTTATGTTTATTTTTCCAACAAAACATCTAAACACGTTATAATCATAATTATAAATAATACTGGCATGTTGGTTCCGTTTAGCTCTAAGAGATTATTTATTCATTCAGCGTTTGAGCCACGGACCACCATTTGATGACATTTAGCCTCTCAGACCCAAAACTAAAGAATACAATTTCATCCATTCTGTATTGATGTTGGTACCATTAGGAGAGACAACATGGTGTTGGTACCATTAGGAGAGACAACATGATGTTGGTACCATTAGGAGAGACAACATGATGTTGGTACCATTAGGAGAAACAACATGATGTTGGTACCATTAGGAGAGACAACATGATGTTGGTACCATTAGGAGAGATAACATGATGTTGGTACCATTAGGAGAAATAACATGATGTTGGTACCATTAGGAGAAACAAAATGATGTTGGTCCACTGGTGGTCCCCGGACCACCTGGAACCCCTTCAAGAACCACTGGTGGTCCCCGGATCACTTGTTGAAAACCACTGTCTTATGTGGACACAATAAATGATTAAGTGTGTTTGTGTGTGTGTGTGCGCGTGCGTGTGTGTGCGTGCGTGTGCGTGTGTTCTCCAGGACTGTTGGTTGAGGATGTCGGGACAGAAGCGCCCATGTGACCCGAGCGGCGGCCCCTCCCCCTCCTCGTCGGGGGGCGGGCCCCCGGAGAAGCAGCGCCGGGGCCCCGAGGAAGGGGGCGGGCCCGGCGCCAGCGGGGGAGGCGGGGCTACGGCCGTGGAGACCGTCATCAAGCTGGGGGGCGTGTCCAACTTGGTGAGTTTTTGTTGATTGGTTGATTTGGTTGATATAGTTAGAGGCGACCAAACGGAGAGCGGAGATCTTACCACCGCGGCTCAGTGACATCACCGCGGCTCAGTGACATCACTGCGGCTCAGTGACATCACCACGGCTCAGTGACATCGCCGCAGCTCAGTGACATCGCCGCGGCTCAGTGACATCGCCGCGGCTCAGTGACATCGCCGCGGCTCAGTGACATCACCGCGGCTCAGTGACATCACCGCGGCGATATCATGGGGGTGCGATGCGCGAGGCGAGGCGAGCAGTGACTCACAATGAATTTGGCTTAAACAACGATATAGCGGAGAGAAACGCATGCTTGGATTGATCTCATTTATTTTAAACGATAAGCTACAACTGTTGCTTTCGCCCAATTGTAGCGGCGTTCATGAAAGCAGTGACGCACAAATAATTAGGCTTACAATAAAACATCCGACCGTACTAACAAGTCAACTTTAAATAAAACTGCCTGACACAGCTGGCATTACCTCTCAATTTTTTTTAATTATAATCCAGACATTGTAAACAAAAGGCATTTTGCTTCTCTTCAGATTGAAACTGAAGATGTGAAAACACCAAAACAAACACCACCCGATCGTAACATGAATGAACTCTTAAATCAATCAAACCCTCTAAGCTCTCTATGGAACAAAAAAAAAAAAAGAACGTAATAAAAGTAACAGTTTGGCTACCATTCAAAAGAACACACGCTGTCAGGTGTAAACGAAGTAACTTAGCGGATTTTTCTTCTCCTCTTGCCGTAACATTAACTGAAATAAAGCGTCATTTAATCGAGGCTTTATGACAGCAGCGAGACGAGTGCTTGCTGCGAGGCGCACGCATGGCTCGCAATCATAGCTGCCTGGGAGAAATGCGAGGCCCTGTGCTTTAAAGGTAGTGTAGACAAGTTTCCAGCCAAGATTTAAAATATATATGAATGTATTTTGTTGGCCTTTTTTCCCTCTATCTTTCCCTTTATTATGATGCTGAGGTGTTCTCCTGCAACAGCACACTCTCCCTTTGGCCCCCTCTGGCTGAATGCACTGTTTATATCCACTACAGTTTACTACTCGGGACGTCGGAGGGGATTTAAACTTTTAGCCAATTGCAGCGCGAGGCTGTGACTGTGTGTTTGACCCAGCAGTATTATAATGAAAACGCAATGCGATTTCATTGCAAGTATAATATTATCCCCATATCTTAGTTTCACCATTGTTCATGTGAAATAGTATGTTTATGATGTAATATGTACGCCTGTTGAAATTATGAGAATCGCTATGTATAGCGCATGGTTGGGTGGTCCGGCCGGCTTGAAGCTTGCATTCAACCCGTGCTCGCCAACTGTGACAAGCCGTCGCGGATCATCATAGCGTTTTTTCTTCATTGCAATGAATAACCGTGGACAAAGTAGTTCACATGAACGATGCTGTAGTGGCTGGGGCATTTGAGGGGCAATATGTTTTATATGCACGATTACAAATGAAATATAATTGAATTGAGAGCCAGTGAGTCTGCTCCACTTGGAAACACTCAATCAATTCTGTGTACAAACACTGGAAACTTGTCTACAATACCTTTAATAATGTATTTGTTAATATCCAAAACTACAAAAATGATCACATTTCTATCTAAGGACAAACCTTATTAGAAAAAATATTATTTGAAATGTGTATAGGTTACTGAATTGCAAAATAAGTATAATTACTAGGCTACCTCATGCCAGTCAGTTGCACAAATATATATCAGGTCAGATCAATTAGCCGAGCGGAGCGGCTTCTCAGCACAATGATGACCAGCTCTTTACTTACTTTAATAATATGACATAGTGTTGGATCTCCATTCTCCAGACAAACAAACCTTGGATTATATTTATTGGATTTATTTAATTCTTTCTTCAAACCATGGCACGAGCCACGAGGTAAGAAACGATATAATTATCCACTGTTCGCACAGCACAGCACAGCACAGCACAGCACAGCACAAGGCAGGTGTTCTTAATCTCTTCGCATTCCCGTCAAAGTAGCCTATAGCCTATACCACACTAACTCTGTGATCAACCTTCTTAATGTATAGCCTATACCACACTAACTTTGTGATCAACCTTCTTAATGTATAGCCTATACCACACTAACTCTGTGATCAACCTTCTTAATGTATAGCCTATACCACACTAACTTTGTGATCAACCTTCTTAATGTATAGCCTATACCACACTAACTTTGTGATCAACCTTCTTAATGTATAGCCTATACCACACTAACTCTGTGATCAACCTTCTTAATGTATAGCCTATACCACACTAACTCTGTGATCAACCTTCTTAATGTATAGCCTATACCACACTAACTCTGTGATCAACCTTCTTAATGTATAGCCTATACCACACTAACTCTGTGATCAACCTTCTTAATGTATAGCCTATACCACACTAACTCTGTGATCAACCTTCTTAATGTATAGCCTATACCACACTAACTCTGTGATCAACCTTCTTAATGTATAGCCTATACCACACTAACTCTGTGATCAACCTTCTTAATGTATAGCCTATACCACACTAACTCTGTGATCAACCTTCTTAATGTATAGCCTATACCACACTAACTCTGTGATCAACCTTCTTAATGTATAGCCTATACCACACTAACTTTGTGATCAACCTTCTTAATGTATAGCCTATACCACACTAACTCTGTGATCAACCTTCTTAATGTATAGCCTATACCACACTAACTCTGTGATCAACCTTCTTAATGTATAGCCTATACCACACTAACTCTGTGATCAACCTTCTTAATGTATAGCCTATACCACACTAACTTTGTGATCAACCTTCTTAATGTATAGCCTATACCACACTAACTCTGTGATCAACCTTCTTAATGTATAGCCTATACCACACTAACTTTGTGATCAACCTTCTTAATGTATAGCCTATACCACACTAACTCTGTGATCAACCTTCTTAATGTATAGCCTATACCACACTAACTCTGTGATCAACCTTCTTAATGTATAGCCTATACCACACTAACTTTGTGATCAACCTTCTTAATGTATAGCCTATACCACACTAACTCTGTGATCAACCTTCTTAATGTATAGCCTATACCACACTAACTCTGTGATCAACCTTCTTAATGTATAGCCTATACCACACTAACTCTGTGATCAACCTTCTTAATGTATAGCCTATACCACACTAACTCTGTGATCAACCTTCTTAATGTATAGCCTATACCACACTAACTCTGTGATCAACCTTCTTAATGTATAGCCTATACCACACTAACTTTGTGATCAACCTTCTTAATGTATAGCCTATACCACACTAACTCTGTGATCAACCTTCTTAATGTATAGCCTATACCACACTAACTCTGTGATCAACCTTCTTAATGTATAGCCTATACCACACTAACTCTGTGATCAACCTTCTTAATGTATAGCCTATACCACACTAACTCTGTGATCAACCTTCTTAATGTATAGCCTATACCACACTAACTCTGTGATCAACCTTCTTAATGTATAGCCTATACCACACTAACTTTGTGATCAACCTTCTTAATGTGCATATTTTATTTGTAAAAAGGAACACTGTATTAAGACATGGCAGTATAATATTGGTGCAAAATGGAAATATGTAATTAAATACCGGAGGGAGAGAGAGAGAGAGAGGTAAAGCCGTTCCATTTCTCGCAGGCGCGTTCGCACAACCAAAAAAGCGTCTCTGTCTCTGAGAGTTTATATTATAGTTAGTTACCGTACTTATATTAGTGCCGAAAAGAGACAATAAATCCCGCACTCCGAAGGGGTTGTAGTGGCAGGAAATCAGGCATGGATAGAATCCTCTTCGCTATAATAGGTGCCAACTTTGCATAACGTGGCACATTATTTTGACATCACAGCGGTCGTGGACTTCTTAGCATGTTTTAAAATGCAACCATGTCACTTTTGACCTATTTTTCCTGCGTGGACCGCTGGACGGCGTGACTGTATACTGTATATATGACTGTATACTGTAGCTGCTTGACTTCCTTGTTAAAGGACAACTTTAGTTTAGGTTCATGTTTTAGGTTGTTATTAGAGTAAGTAAAAGGTGAGTGTTAATTTTCTTTCATTTGCTGCTTTCTTTTGTTTTGGGGATTTTAGCTGTTTTTGACAGCGGGGCGGGGGCATTAGAGCATGGGGCTAAATATGTATTTTTTTTACAAAATATTATGGCGATTCATTTTTTTATTATTTACTATAGTCCTAATAAACCCCAAGAAATTACATCTGACCACAAAAGATCACAGGATCTATTGAATGTGACAAACTGACATATTGAGCCTATAGTATAAGCCTTCCCCCAGTAGGCTACCTTCACATTCAGTAGATCCTGTGATCTGCTATGGCCAGATGTAATTTCCTGGGGTTTATTAGGACTATAGTAAATAATACAAAAATAAATCACCATAAAATGTTGTAAAAAAATACATATTTTGCCCCATGCTCGAATGCCCCCGTCCCCCTGTCAAAAAGAGCTAAAATCCCTAAAACGAAAGAAAGCAGCAAATGAAAAACAATTAAGACTCATCTTTTACTTTCTCTGATAACAACCTAAAACATGAACCTTGGTTGAAAAAAACTAAAGTTGTCCTTTAACACGTGTGGATGGAGGAGGCTCTGCAAGGCGAGGGCATGGCTCGCGGACCAAAATGTTTTTTTAATGACTATTCGATTCAAATTTTCAAAATCGATTCCCGTGCGTATCGATTGAACGTCGATTAATCGATTTTTTTTTGGGTCAGCCCTAGTTTTATCACAGTAATTCCACTGCCGTGAGGCAGATGTACAGCTGATCTCCAAGCCCTCGTGGGTCAGGTGTTGTACTGACGGATGATGTGTTGATCTGTTGCAGGAGGAGCAGGACGTCAAAGCTCTGCAGGCCAAGAACAGGAAGCTGGGAGAAGCTCTGGACCAGAGACAGGTACGCACATGCACGCACGCACGCACGCACACACACGCCACGCACGCACGCACGCTAGGGCATTAACATAATAATCGAATAGTCGGCTAGTCGACTAGCAAAACACTAGTCGACACTGTTAATTGACATCCGATTATTCGCGTGAGTGACCTGTATGCAGAGACACAGGGGGGTTAGTGACCTGTATGGAGAGACAGGGGGGGTTAGTGGATGGATGGACCCACGGCAGGGTGCCCGCAGAGGGTTCAAGGTTCAAGGTTATATTTAGTGTCCCCGAAGGGCAAATTGGGTTGCAGCATAGACTGTACATTAAACAATGAATGGCCTTGTTGGGGAAGTGACCTGTGTGGAGACTTGACGACACACAGAGGAGTTAGGGCCGATTCATACTCCTATTTTACCGCTCTGTTTTTTTTTGCTTTTCTACAGCAGACATGCAGCTGTGAGCTCGGTGGTTTTGTTGGTAGTTCGCCAACTTCAGTACTAATCCATTCCTGGCTGATTGTTTTCATATCATATACAAGCCTACTGTACGTGGGCTTTGCTGTCACCCTTATACTCGTGTAGGTGCGGTGGGCGGCGGATCGGAGGTGGCACTATAGCAGCATTCAAGACAGTTTTTCTTTGGGAAAAGCATAATGCGATATGCCTCATAGGCTCATACGCTCAATGGGGACAACTACAGTGTGTAAATACTTTTACTATTGGTGAGTTTATTACTGTAGTTTGTTCAACAAGTTAGATTGGAGACGTGTCGTCGTGTCGTCCGGTACAGTAAAGTATAGCAGGAGTTCCTCCTCACTCTGCCCAATATTATCCAGTTTGGTGACAGTCAAACTACAGTAGCTCTTGCCGTGATTTCATGTTTCTTCATGCTTATCCAACAAAACAAAAAAAAACTGGAGCTGCACGATCATAGTTATAATAGTCGCGATGAAGTTAAGTAGTTGATAATCTTCATAGCGTGGCAGCCTTGAGCCTGCTAGCTAGCAAACCTAGTATGTAATCATAACCTCCTCCTAGTAGCTCCTTCTATAAACCAAAGGAACTGTGGTTGTAACTTGTTGTTGAACATTTATTGTTGTATGAAAAACATCGCATGGTTCATTCCTCCTCCTCCCCGCTCCACGGCTCCAGACAGTCTCACATTGAAACATTGAGAACAACGTAATATGCTATGCTGCTCCGTAGAACGGTCTTGCGCATCAAAAATAGCAGATCTGCAAGCTCACAACGCGTCCATCCGTGAGTCATTGTGGACTTGCAACTTTGACTTGAAACAGCTGAGCTAATTTCGGCCAATCACAGCGGCATTCAGCGTATTCTAGTAAGAGTGGCGACACTCGCGTTGACTCCCACTGTAACAATGGAATGCGGAAGTGCTCATTCTATCTCAATGGGATAGTTCCAATGTTTGGAACTATCTATAGCCCATAGGTGTGTCGCCACTCTCTTAGTACTATTCCACTCGGCCTGCATTCATTCACCGGCTCTGTTTTGCTTCACTCGCTGGCTGTTTCAGAACACGATGTTTTAATGCTTGATTGGATGGAATAAATATCATATTTTACCGCCGACTAATCGACTACTAATCGAATTTGATGGTAGTCGAGTCGACTATCAAAAATCACGTTTGGTTAATGCCCTAACGCACGCGCACGCACGCACGCACGCCAAATTGTATCGAGGTGTTTTTAATTATAGTTATATTGTATCGAGGTGTTTTTAATTATGGTTATATTGTATCGAGGTGTTTTTAATTATGGTTTCATTGTATCGAGGTGTTTTTAATTATGGTTTCATTGTATTATATTTTGGTGTTTCTGTTTTTTCCTGCTGGTCAGGTGATCGAGGACGAGCTACGAGAGCGAATAGAGAGACTGGAAACTCGGCAGGCGACGGATGATGGAAGTCTGCTGGTGCTCAATAGATACTGGAACCAGGTACTAGTCTGCTGCTCCTCAATAGATACTGGAACCAGGTACTAGTCTGTCTGCTCCTCAATAGATACTGGAACCAGGTACTAGTCTGCTGCTCCTCATTAGATACTGGAACCAGGTACTAGTCTGCTGCTCCTCAATAGATACTGGAACCAGGTACTAGTCTGTCTGCTCCTCAATAGATACTGGAACCAGGTACTAGTCTGCTGCTCCTCAATAGATACTGGAACCAGGTACTAGTCTGCTGCTCCTCAATAGATACTGGAACCAGGTACTAGTCTGCTGCTCCTCAATAGATACTGGAACCAGGTACTAGTCTGCTGCTCCTCAATAGATACTGGAACCAGGTACTAGTCTGCTGCTCCTCAATAGATACTGGAACCAGGTACGAGTAAGACGCGCAAACGCGGGAAGCGAACGCAGCTCGTACATATTTGGGTTTTGGACGTATAGCTGCTCTGGGGACTCCTTATATGGTGCCCCTTTTGTGCCCATATATGGAGCTGAGTGGACCTGGCCCCTTTTGTGCCCATATATGGAGCTGAGTGATTGCTGATGCAACACACTCCATATTTGGATAGCGGGACAGACAGACAGACAGACAGACACAGACACACAGACAGACATGATCTGCTAGGTCTCATAGTAAGTGCTCACTGCGTTCGCAACTAGTCTGCTGCTCCTCAATAGATACTGGAATATTGAGAAAATATCTAAAGGTGTTTTAAAAATGTATGTCTTTATTTTAGTTATAGAGATAAAGTATAATGTTTTAACCCATTTTGGGGCAGGAACCCCTTTTAGTCTTTTAACCCATTTAGGCCTGGCGTCAAAAATAAATAAAATAAAAAGTATATTCAAAGATTCGTGCCGCATTTTTATGATTTTTCAAAAATAGCAGATCTACAAGCTCGTATATCTGCTATTTTTCAATATAATGCTTAGTTAAAACACCAAAAGGAATTCCCATCCAGAATGGGTTTAAACTCAAATCTTTGCTTCTGGGGGGGTTTCTGGAACATAATATTGTCAGATGGGGGTCGGCAACCAATTACATAATTACATAATTCTGGGGGTCCTTGACATGAAATAGTTTGAGAATCACTGACATAGAAACATAGTTTTTTCTGAAAACTGTCATGTTTTAGAAGACATTTGTATTATCGTCTGAATGGGTTACGCATTATGTTATGCTATAGCTATTGAAAAATCGTGAAAATGTGCCTCAAATCTTTGAATATATATTCTTTCAGAGTTTCAGTTTTTAACTCAAATCTTTGCTTCTGGAACAACATATTTTCAGATGGGGTTCGGTGGCCGATTACATATAATCTTTGGGGTCCTTGACATGAAATATTGAGAACCACTAGATATAGAAACATTTCTAAATGTCGACGGCAGGCCTAAATGTTTGTCTTATTAGCCACAGCTCGTCCTTCCAGCCGTGAAATGGCCCTTTAAATGTGACTCCTCCTCCTCTTTGTCTCGTCACTTCCCAGTTCGACGACAACGTGAAGCTGATTGGCCGACGGTACGACCAATCGGGGAGCGAGGCGGAGAAGTCTCCTCCCCTGGAGGGGCGGAGCCTGAAGCCAGACACGCCCGAGCCCGACGGAGACTCCAATCAGGAGAGAGCCAAGGACCGAGGTTAGCCAATCAGGAGAGAGCCAATGACCCGAGGTCGTTAACTCATTAATTCACTAATTACTACTCCTAGCCAATCAGGAGGGAGCCAAGGACAAAGGTCGGTAACTGTGTGTGTGTGTGTGTGTGTGTGCGCGCCCAGGCCACCAGGGGGAGACTCCCCTCTCCTTCCTAGCCATCCTGGCCAGCAGCAGCAGTGAGGAGATGGAGGCGGAGTTACAGGAGAGGGTGGAGTCTAGTCAGAAACAGGCCAATCGCGTCATGGAAGTCTACGAGAGTCTGAAGAGCGCCGTGGAGCTGCTAAAGACCGACATGGACTCTGGAACGGGTCAGTTTCCTTTACTAAAGACCGACATGGACTCTGGAACGGGTCAGTTTCCTTTACTAAAGACCGACATGGACTCTGGAACGGGTCAGTTTCCTTTACTAAAGACCGACATGGACTCTGGAACGGGTCAGTTTCCTTTACTAAAGACCGACATGGACTCTGGAACGGGTCAGTTTCCTTTACTAAAGACCGACATGGACTCTGGAACGGGTCAGTTTCCTTTACTAAAGACCGACATGGACTCTGGAACGGGTCAGTTTCCTTTACTAAAGACCGACATGGACTCTGGAACGGGTCAGTTTCCTTTACTAAAGACCGACATGGACTCTGGAACGGGTCAGTTTCCTTTACTAAAGACCGACATGGACTCTGGAACGGGTCAGTTTCCTTTACTAAAGACCGACATGGACTCTGGAACGGGTCAGTTTCCTTTACTAAAGACCGACATGGACTCTGGAACGGGTCAGTTTCCTTTACTAAAGACCGACATGGACTCTGGAACGGGTCAGTTTCCTTTACTAAAGACCGACATGGACTCTGGAACGGGTCAGTTTCCTTTACTAAAGACCGACATGGACTCTGGAACGGGTCAGTTTCCTTTACTAAAGACCGACATGGACTCTGAGAGAACAGAAACTAGCTAGCCTAGCCACCCAGTCTGCAGCGCTCTGTGAGAAAAGCACGGCTGAATTATTTGTTTTGATTAGGTGTTCCATTATCGTGGTTTAAGCACGGCTAGAAAGCTGTTTCAACCAATCAGATTGCTTTCTCGAAACGACCTTATCAATGATAAAAATGATATCTAACACGATACCAACCAATGGTATTATTGGAGGGGAGATACGATTTAGCAGTGTGGCAGCTCGACCAATGAGAAGCTTTAGAATGTGGTCCTGTCTCTTTAACAGTGTGGCAGACCGCCTCCCAGCTCAACGCTCTGCTGACCAATGAGAACGAGCGACTGCGTCAGCTGAACGATGACCTCAAGCAGAAGCACGGTCACATGACCAACGAGGTAATGATGTCATCAGAGAGACGGTCACGATGTAATGCACTCTGTGCCGCGCTATGAGCTCATATCTATGAGCTCATATCTATGAGCTTGTAGATCTGCTATTTCTCAATATCTAAAGCACAACGATGCCTAAAACACCGTACAGAATGGGTTAAAGTAATCATTAGATATGAGTATTGGAAATGAATTGATTGGCCAGACTAGCAATATAAAATTAGGGATGGAGCTCGTTAATCTTTATTGATAACGATCTCCTTATCGATCACCTTATCCATCACCTCCATAACAGGCTTGATAAGCCCAAAGCTTATCGATACCGGGTACTGGATAAGCCCAAAGCTTATCGATACCGGGTACTGGATAAGACCAAAGCTTATTGATACCGGGTACTGGATAAGACCAAAGCTTATCGATACCGGGTACTGGATAAGCCCAAAGCTTATCGATACCGGGTACTGGATAAGACCAAAGCTTATTGATACCGGGTACTGGATAAGACCAAAGCTTATCGATACCGGGTACTGGATAAGCCCAAAGCTTATCGATACCGGGTACTGGATAAGACCAAAGCTTATCGATACCGGGTACTGGATAAGCCCAAAGCTTATCGATACCGGGTACTGGATAAGCCCAAAGCTTATCGATACCGGGTACTGGATAAGACCAAAGCTTAATGATACCGGGTACTGGATAAGCCCAGAGCTTATTGATACCGGGTACTGGATAAGCCCAGAGCTTATTGATACCGGGTACTGGATAAGACCAAAGCTTATTGATACCGGGTACTGGATAAGCCCAGAGCTTATTGATACCGGGTACTGGATAAGCCCAAAGCTTATTGAGACCGGGTACTGGATAAGCCCAAAGCTTATTGATACCGGGTACTGGATAAGCCCAAAGCTTATCGATACCGGGTACTGGATAAGCCCAAAGCTTATCGATACCGGGTACTGGATGAGCCCAAAGCTTATTGATACCGGGTACTGGATGAGCCCAAAGCTTATCGATACCGGGTACTGGATGAGCCCAAAGCTTATCGATACCGGGTACTGGATGAGCCCAAAGCTTATCGATACCGGGTACTGGATAAGCCCAAAGCTTATCGATACCGGGAACTGGATAAGCCCAAAGCTTATTGATACCGGGTACTGGATGAGCCCAAAGCTTATTGATACCGGGTACTGGATAAGCCCACAGTTTATTGATACCGGGTACTGGATAAACCCAAACTAAGCTTATCGATACCGGGTACTGGATAAACCCAAACTAAGCTTATTGATACCGGGTATCCTTATTATATATAATACAACATAACTTCTTTAAAATGAAGCATGGATTGGCACACCTTCAGTACCACCCAAAATAAAATGTGTCTTAATTTATGATTCATATCCGTCTACGCTGTAGACCGGGGCAGGTTTGGGGGCGTCCCCCTCTCACAACGCTTTACAAATCACATATCGGGACATGGTCTGAACATTGTGTGTGTGTGTGTGTGTGTGGGCGTGCATGCGTGCCCGTGTCCCTGTGTGTGTGTGTGTGTGTGTGTGTGTGTGTGTGTGCAGTCCCGTCTCCTGACCCTAGGGGTCACTGCAGCAGAGACCAGGGTCAGTGAGCTCCAGGGGATGGTGGAGGAGCTCCAGTGGGACATGGAGAAGATCAGACGCCGCGAGAACCGTCTGAACGCCCACCTGACGGAGATACTGGAGAGGGTACGTTACTGGTATTATAACACACTGGAGAGGGTACGTTACTGGTATTATAACACACCTGACGGAGATACTGGAGAGGGTACGTTACTGGTATTATAACACACTGGAGAGGGTACGTTACTGGTATTATAACACACCTGACGGAGATACTGGAGAGGGTACGTTACTGGTATTATAACACACTGGAGAGGGTACGTTACTGGTATTATAACACACCTGACGGAGATACTGGAGAGGGTACGTTACTGGTATTATAACACACCTGACCTATCCACACCTATCCTTCATTACCAGGTGAACAGTAAAGATACAGCATATTATAATGATAATAATTATATTTATTACCAGGTGAACAGTAAAGATACAGTATATAATAATGATATTTATCCTTCATTACCAGGTGAACAGTAAAGATACAGTATTATAATAATGATATTTATCCTTCATTACCAGGTGAACAGTAAGGGCTACAAGGTTTGCGGTGAAGCCAGCAGCGTGTGTGGAACCATCACCATCAACAAACGGAAGGTAACCTCCTGGTGATCTATTTGTATTAATAGTATTTGCGACCGTGGGTTACCATGAAAACCTGCAAAACTCCTTATATGGCTGTCAGCCCGTCACGTCCTTGTTGTGACACGTCACTCCACCGTGTGTGGTCGACGCTCCATATATGTATGGCCATCTCCCAGGAGTCATCCAATCAGAGCCTTCCTCTCCCAGGAGTCATCCAATCAGAGCCTTCCTCTCCCAGGAGTCATCCAATCAGAGCCTTCCTCTCCCAGGAGTCAGCCAGTCAGTCACTCCCTCTATTGGCTCCGGCCGCTGCTTTGAATGGTAGCCAAACTGTTACTTTTAGGACGACCATTATTTAGTTTATTTAGTCTTTAGTTCCATAATAGAACTATAGAGAGGGAACGGAACGCCAGGTGTCATTGATTGATTTAACCCATTCTGACCTGAGATCAGATCCATACGAGGTTTCCACTGGACACACACTGGTCTGATTAACCCATTCTGACCTGAGATCAGATTTAAAAAAATGTCAGTCGTTCTTCGATTTTTCAAAAATAGCAGACCTACAAGCTCGTAGCGCGCCACTCGGTGGCGCGATATGAGCTTGTAGATCTGCTATTTTTCAATACAAAATGGGTGCCCGGTCAGAATGGGTTAAGAGTTCATTCATGTTACGTCTGGTGGTGTTTCTGAGTTTCAGTTACATTTTAAGAGGAGCAAAATGCCTTTCGTTTACAATTGCTGCTTTGGATTAATTCATTTTTTTTAAATTTGAGGTAATGCCAGTTTAATAATAATTGTTGACTTGTTACGGTCGGATGTTTCGCCGTTTTATCATAAGCCTAATCCTTTGTGCGTCACTGCTTTCATGAAGGCTGCTACACTTCTGGGAAATGAACAATTTGTTCATGTTGTTTATTGTTAAATAAAATAAGCTTAAAGGATAATTCCATGCTAGAATGCTTTCTTATCTTTCTTACCTTTCTTTGTACGGTAGTTGTTACGTCCCCACCAAAGAGGTCCAGGTGTTTTTTTGTGCAAAAACTCCTTATTGGCTGTTTCCCTACCATAAGCCCTTAATGAATTGCATTGCATTGAATGGGAATTGAATGGGGCTATGGGGTGTTATGCTAATTTGCTTATTTCCATCGAAAAAAGTAGTAAAGTGTGCCGCTTGGGATATTATTTACATTATGAAGAGAGGGAAATTATAATTTTGAGCGATGGAAATAAGCGAATTAGCACAACACCCCATAGCCCCATTCAATTCAATGCATTTCATTGAGGGCTTATGGTAGGGGAAATAGCCAATAAGGAGCTTTTGCACAAATAAACACCTGGACCTCTTTGGTGGGGACGTAACGACTACAAAGAAAGGTAAGAAAGCCTTTTAGTATGGAATTCTCCTTTAATTTAATTAAGACCAATGCGTTTCTCTCTACTATTTGCATCTTCTGCTATATCGCTGTTTTAGCGATATAGCTGATTCGTCTAGCCTGCACAGAGGATTTACATTCTATACAACAGCGCGATGAGCTTGTAGAGCAGTTAATTTTGACAGGAGGTTCTCTGCACGGACAGATCTTCAAGCAAACAGTGCGAGTTATATCATGTATATAATTATAAACGAAACTTGCCAACTTGGCACGCATTGCTTCACTCCTTGTTAAATGTCAGAACGTTAATAAGTTAACTGATATGTTACTTTCACATAATGAGAAAGAAGTTAATTTGCATTTTGTTCACCACACGACCAAATGCTATATTACAACTCGGCAACTCGCGCCGTTATATTAATTTTCCAATTATTGGACTGGATTTCACCCAGATTGGACTCGGTTCAGCGGCAGCATGCTGCTGTCCGCCACACACACACACACACACACACACACACACACACACACACACACACACACACACACACCGACAGTCAGAGAACTGACTCACTAACTAAACAACACTAACACACACTAAACAACGTTGGATTCGTACAGTGCAGATTAGAATGCAGATAAGTGTATATGTTCTTATTATAATTGTGAGTTTGTTTTTAAACATGCAGCGCGAGTCCGCGAGAGCCGATCTACAAGCTCACAACGCGTTGCACTGCGAGTAGAAAGCTGTCAAGTGAGAAGCACAATCGGCATGCTATAAATATCCTAATAAATAAATAAAAAGGTGTCGGGCTTGCAGGGGCAGTTTCTGCATGGGACTCTAGGCTAACTTGCATAGAATGCATGCATTTAGGCATACAAGTGCATACAAGTGCCTTCTGAACGCTTGCGTAGATTCCGCCACCTACAATTTACAATTTACAATTTAGGCATTTAGGGGTGCAGCGGTTTTCAACCGAAAACCGAACCGTTCGGTTCTGCATACACGGTTCAATGCGCTCTAATGAACCGCGCTTTTTCGGTTTGCATTAATTCATTTTTTACAGCTGCGAAGAATGTATTTCTCGGTCACACACCGTCCTACTTAGAAGTCTAGCACTCTATCGGTCACACACCGTCCTACTAAGAAGTCTAGCACTCTTTCGGTCACAGAAGTGTAGCACTCTGTCGGCCCACCCCCTACACACACACACACACACACACACACACACACACACACACAGAGAGAGACGGCATGATGAGGAGAATCCAGCCCTCGCAAAGACCACTCGGTGGAATAATTATTGATCGTCATACACAGAGACACACACAGCGGAGTAACCTCGAATCAACAGGCTTCTAAGCACCGTCTTGTTCAGATCTGCTTCTGCATCTGCACTCGCTGTTTGAGTGCTAAAAAGGGAGAGAGAGAGCAAAAACAACTCGTTGTTGTTGCTCTGTCCACCCGGAGCAGGAGAAGAATATTCCGTCTGAAAAGTCCCAACAAAATACTCTATGTCCAATCCATGACTGTAGATAGAAACCCTTCTTCTAATAATATAAGCATAATATCTCATGCAGATATCTTTATTGTAAACTTTTGTAAATGTTTATTTTTCCCTTGAACATAATGATGAGGCACATTAAAATAGCAATATAAGTTTTTTTCCCCCTTTAAATAATGAAAAGGCAGAAATGCCTAATAAAATAATATATGCTAAAAAAAGAATAAAAGATAATGCTATAAATAAACTTTTTGAGTGGTGCAAGCCAGTCCCTTGGACTTATGTGTGTAGGCTGGCTGGCTGGCTGGGTATGAGCATGAAAACAGCATGGTTGTTTTTCACCACCTGTGTGCAACCTAACACACACACACACACAAACACATGCCCATATTAACTGTATATGATGATTTCGTGTGTGCCAGTACAGTACAGTAGAGGGTACAGTAGAGGGACCGGCACACAGTAACTCTGTCATTTCTCAACCGTTTCGGACACGGGGCGGCAGTTCGGAACCGGCCCGGCACCCTGGGCGCGTTCCTTCCCCCCCCCCGGAAACCCCCACACAGAGTTGCACTCACTTTACACAGGTGTGATTTTTCTTTTTTTTACTGTACCGAAACCGAACCGAAACCGTGGCCCCCATACCGAGGTTCGAACCGAACCGTGGGCTAACTGAACCGTTGCACCCCTAGCATTTAGCAGACGCTCTTAATCCAGAGCGACTTACATTAAGCAAGAACAAAAGCATGGGAATACATCACATAAAAACATCATGAAACATGCGTAAGCTAAGAAAGTAACAGTGGAATTAATTATAATGAAATTTATACGTATAAACTTTACATATATACTACTATGCTATACATATGTACTATGGCGTGCTATGACTATATACAATGCAATTCTAGTGCTGTCTACATAACATGCTATAAGTCTGTTTCAAATGCTATCTAAGTCTACAGAAGTGCTATCTAGGGTAGAGTAAGTGCTATGGGCCATGATGGAGTCTGAAAAGGTGGGTTTTCAGACTACGGCGGAAGATTGGGAGTGATGCTGCAGTTCTGACTGCCATGGGAAGTGCATTCCACAGTTTTGGAGCCAGAAGGGAGAAGAGTTTGGGACGTGTGGAGCGTTGTCCCGGCGTTTTTAGTGAGGGTACTTCCAGCTTCCCTGCGTTAGCTGATCTGAGTGCGCGGGAGGGTTTGTAGGGTTCAATCATACTTGCAAGATATGGGGGAGCCATACCTTTGGTTGCTTTGAATGCCAGCATCAGAGTTTTGTATTCTGTGCGGGCAGCGACCGGGAGCCAGTGGAGGGAGCGGAGCAGGGGGGAGACATGTGAGAATTTTGGCTGGTTGAAGACCAAGCGAGCTGCGGCATTTTGGATCAGCTGGAGAGGCTTAAGTGCACATGCTGGTAGGCCAGTAAGGAGGGAGTTACAATAGTCAAGTTTTGACAAGACTGTTGTCTGGATTAGGAGCTGGGCTGATTCCTGGGTGAGGAACGGTCTAATTCGTCGTATGTTATAGAGTGTGAACCTACAGGATCGAGTGACAGCTGTGATGTGAGCTTTGAACGAGAGCTGACTGTCCAGGACAACACCAAGATTCCTGGCTGTTGGGACAGACGTTACCAGGGCGTTGTCTACGGAAATAGTTAACTCCCGCATAGGGCAGGACTTAGCTGGGAAGAAGAGAAGCTCAGTCTTGTCTGGGTTCAGCTTGAGGTGGTTGGAGGACATCCACTGTGAGATGTCAGCCAGGCATGCCGTGATGCGCTCTTCCACCTGAGTGGCAGAAGGGGGGAAGGATAAAAACAGTTGTGTGTCATCGGCGTAGCAGTGATAGGATATATTGTGGGCAGAGATGATAGTGCCAAGGGATTTAGTGTACAGTGAGAAAAGGAGGGGACCAAGTACAGATCCCTGTGGGACCCCACAGAGGTCCCGTAGGATTTGACAGAGTTTCCGACCAACCTACGTGAGCGTGAAGTTCACGGCCATTTCCATGAATTCCAAATGAATGTGGGAAATCCACGTAAATGCCTTTCCGCCCACGTCACGCAATGTTATGAGCGTAAGCACCGTTTGGACCAATGTGTGTGTTATGGTATGAGTTGTAGTTTGAGGAGATGAACTGATTAACTGTTAATTATAATAATTGGTGAACTGTTAATCATATTTATTATATTATGTTTACAGTTTGAGGAGATGAACAGTGAACTGGAGGAGAACAGAGAACTAGCAGAGAATCGTCTCAGTGAACTACAGAAACTAGAACAAGATCTACAGACTGTCAACATGGAGAACAACTCTATGAAGGTATGTTATTATTATTAATATTATTATTAATATTAATATTGTCTCCACCATGAAGGCATGGGGAGAGAGTATGTTTTATTGTCTCCACCATGAAGGCATGGGGAGAGAGTATGTTTTATTGTCTCCACCAGGCCGAAGGCACGGGGAGAGAGTATGTTTTATTGTCTCCACCATGAAGGCATGGGGAGAGAGTATGTTTTATTGTCTCCACCAGGCCGAAGGCACGGGGAGAGAGTATGTTTTATTGTCTCCACCAGGCTGAAGGCATGGGGAGAGAGCATGTTTTATTGTCTCCACCAGGCTGAAGGCATGGGGAGAGAGTATGTTTTATTGTCTCCACCATGAAGGCATGGGGAGAGAGTATGTTTTATTGTCTCCACCATGAAGGCATGGGGAGAGAGTATGTTTTATTGTCTCCACCAGGCTGAAGGCATGGGGAGAGAGTATGTTTTATTGTCTCCACCATGAAGGCATGGGGAGAGAGTATGTTTAGTTGTCTCCACCAGGCTGAAGGCATGGGGAGAGAGTATGTTTTATTGTCTCCACCAGGCTGAAGGCATGGGGAGAGAGTATGTTTTCAAGGACCCCCAGTTTGACATGCATTAGTTCTACGGACCCCCATTTAATTGCATTTCTATCTCTGGGACCCCCAATTTATATCGTAAAATCACTGTTAATTTAAATTGGTCCATTTGTGTGTGTGTGTGTGTGTGTGTGTGACTGTGTGTGTGCGTGACTGTGACTGTGTGTGTGTGTGTGTGACTGTGTGTGTGTGTGTGTGTGTGTGTATGTGTGACTGTGTGTGTGTGTGTGTGTGTGACTGTGTTTCTGTGTGTGTGTGTGTGTGTGTGTGTGTGTGTGTGTGTGTGTGTGTGTGTGTGTGTGTGTGTGTGTGTGTGCAGGTGGAGTTGCTCAGCAGAGCAGAGGGCGTAGTGAAGGAGTCCTCAGAGTACCACTGTCTCAGTTCTCTCTCTCTGTGTGTGTGTGTGCAGGTGGAGCTGCTCAGCAGAGCAGAGGGCGTAGTGAAGGAGTCCTCAGAGTACCACTGTCTCCAGTCCCAGTTCTCGGTTCTCTACAACGAGTCTCTGGTCCTCAAAGGTCAGCTGGACGAGACACGCTCCAGGCTGAACACCACGCGCACCGCCCGCCTGCGCCAGCTGGAGCACATGGAGGTACTTAACCCTGACTCACCCAAAATGGCCTCTTATCGATGACTTCTATAGCAGCGTCACTCACCCAAAATGGCCTCTATCGGAAGGTGCTAACAGTGTGTGTGTCAGAATGGCTGGCATGGTTTTCGTTGCGGGTTTGAGTAAATGGCGACGCCCCCCTGTCAATCACCACACGCCCCCAAGGCTCGCATCAGCGCGTCAACGTCTACCCAGAAACAGGAGTATTTCAACCTGAGAGATTTCGCCTGTACTTACCTGTAGAACTGTACCTGTACTAGCAATTTCGCAGCCCTAAACAGTTTATTAATTCAACACAGCTTATTAATTCAACACTGTACTATTAATCTTTCGCCTGTAGTATTAATTTCGCTACTGCTTATTAATTATACACTATCGCCTGCTCTAATGGATAAAATTGGACCTAAAGTATAAATATCGTCACACACGCACACACAAATATATACTAATATTCAAACTTTTAAGTCTTTGTGATTTTTCTGGTCTTTCAATATTACATTTTGTTTGCTAATTTCTCAAAGCATATCAAGTATACTGTACCAGTACCAGTAAGCCAGCAGCATTGGTGGTGAAAACAAACAAGTGTATTTTTCTATTTTCCTTGATTCAATTTGATTCTTATTTTTATCTGGTGTATAGGCAACATTGTTTTGCAATATCAAAATGAAAGAATAACTTTATGCCTACTACAAATTCAATACATTATGATGAAATGTAAAAGAAAAGGAAAACCTCTTATCCCTATTCATATTTCTTTGTCGCCACGGGAGGAGGGCATGTGTCACTTAAGCTTTGAAACACTTTATTTTAACCTTAAGCTGAAAAAACTTAAGAGAGGCGCTGGAGCCACAAAGGAACATGAGAAAGAAATAAAGGGAAGCTCCTCACACTCAGATCTGCGCACAATCAATGTATTTATTTGTCTACTGACCTTCTTCAGGCAACCTTAAGCTGTTGAAAATAGCACTATGAGCTTGTAGATCTATTTAAAACATGCAGGGTTAAGCAGCAATTCTTTACAAAATATTTTTACATTAGAGACCACCCCACGTCCGAAACCGTAGAGAAATGAGTTACCATGTGAGGGTCCCTCTACTAATACAGTTAATATGTGACCGTGGTCAAAAAATAGTACCACTGATATAGAAATAATAAATTATAATATTTGTAGAATATGGTCTCAGGTCTATAATTACTGCACTGAATGGTTATTTGTTTGGGTGTGTTTGGAGTAGGGGTGTCCAGCCGTTAGCCGTTTATTAATTTGTTTACCGACAACACTAACGGCTAATGGTTCACTGATAAAAATATATATATTTTATTTTGAAGCGCCAAGAGCGGGCACCGCGGCCAAAGCTCCAAGCACACACACACACACACACACACCCTCTTTCCACCTTTACTGTCAGTGCAACCACGCATGTGCCGTGACTTACTTCTCCCAAAACAAAAACACCAAAGCAACTGCATGTAGTACTAGTGGACTGTGGAAGCAGGAGGGAAAAAGAAAAAAAGACGAACACACACACAGCATTGCCCGCCCGCAGATCTGCCCTTCATGCAACGAACGTTGGTTCCTTAAACGGCAGATATGTCGTTTTATGGATCATAGAACGAACGTACCGGTATGCTGTTAGCTTGTTGCTAACGGGACCCCCCCCCCCCCTCTCTCTCTCTGACGTTCTCTCTCTCTCGCTCGCGCGCGTTAGAGAGAGGCTTTCTCTAACACGTCTTTTTGTCTTTCTCTCTCTCTCTCTCTCTCTCTCTCTCTAATCCTTCCTGATCGGTCCGCGATACATATGTGCGGATAGAAGACTGTAGCCTACGCACTAGTGCACTGATTGACAGCAGGCCGCGTGTAAACGGTGTATTTGTCTATTTTTAATGCGCAAAACAGCGCTTTTTTTTCCTTAACGGCTAACGGTTAATTAGCCGGCAAGTCCTGGCGGTAACCGGTTAATACAATCTTTCCTTTTGGCCATCCCTAGTTTGGAGAGTGGAGTGCATGTGTCCTGGTGGCTTGTGTGAAGGATGCTGTCGTCCGGTTGACTGTCTGTTAAAACAGATTAAATGTTACAACATAATCATCGATCTTATTTTTCCCACCATGTCATAACTGTCGAGTGTAGTGGTTGAGGGTTGAAAC
The DNA here is from genome assembly GCF_963924005.1 of Protomyctophum bolini. NCBI lineage: Eukaryota > Metazoa > Chordata > Actinopteri > Myctophiformes > Myctophidae > Protomyctophum > Protomyctophum bolini. Next base: position 46,016,635 of record NC_137871.1, read on the forward strand.
ACTCTAAGAAGGTTGGGGACCACCTGATATAAAAGTGGATTATATCGCATCTTTGATGTATTTACAAACTGCTTACAAATTCCTGTATACTCAAAGTAATGCCTATAATACTTACTCTCTTTGTCACAAAAGCCATAAGGGTGGTCACCATGAGTGGTGTGCTGGTTGCTTGGGTGAAGATGTGGAACGCAACCTACAGATGGTGGACACAACAGGCCAAATTTAATTTTCTGTTGCGACAATGTACAGTAGTGTATTGTGGACACATACATGCAGTGTATTACAACTTACCCTCTCCATTCAGGTCCTTCACTGGCACCAAAGGCTGCAGCAGAAGGTCGAGGGATGTTGCACTTGCACCTGAAAGAGATAATTTCATATTTGTTAATAAAATAGTTGCCATGTAAACTCATTCTTTCTCTATCCAAAAGCTGGTTTGGCCTGTAGCTGATGTTCTTCAGAATTACCACAGTTGGATACTGTGGTAAATGTAAGTCCACCTTAGCCCTGAGACAAGCAGCATAAAGATACGTGAGCAACAATACATAATAGTTTAATTCAAATGACAACACTTTGAACATACTGTGAAAAAAATTACCTGTGTACCACAATGTCTGATCATGTCATCTCAAGCAATACAAAATAATACATAATTCATCATAACTCATTACTCATTACTGACGCATTACTGATGGTACAACACTGGGAGTGTGTCCTGTTTAACCATTACTGACCTGTAAGACTGGATACTGAGAAAGATTACCACAGTGTACATCACCGCAACTTGATGGCTGACACTCAGACATGCCTGCTGTACGCCTGTAAAGAGACGAGAGAAGTGTGAGTGTGTGTCTGTCTGATTGATTTAAATATTTATTAACAGTTTGCTGAATTACAGTACAATTCAAGCACAACTCGATACAAAGACTTAACTGTGAGTGGACGACCCAATAAAGCATTATACTTGTTTACAAGAGGGTCCACCATGTTCAATTCATCAAAACATTTAGAGACGTACAAATAGACACTTATATAAAGCCAAAGAACAGAACAGGAATTCATCATAAAGGAGGTAAAAAAGGAAAAGAAACATACAGTGAGGGGAGAAAGGGGTGGGTGGGTAGGGTGTGTGTTTAAGAACTGGACATATCATTTTGTTACACATATCCATAGGATTGAATTAAAATGCTTTTTATTGTAGAATATTGAATGCACGGGTGCTAACCCGCACACGTGCTCAATCCGAACATTCGTGGCCCTGGGGTGAGAACTTTATATTTGAAATATGAACGTTTATGTACACGTTCACTTTGTAAAAAATGTAACAATTAAGTCTCGCCATGACTCGTGAAGAACGAGCGGCGTTATGAGAAACCAAACATTAAAACGTTTGGTCCAATAGTGCTGGTATGGTGTGGGTAGTATGGGGCTTTGTCATGTCTTACCTTATCAAACTGTATTTATCCGTAAAATCGATAAAAAAATAGAAGTTGTTGTCACTGCATGGTGCGTCTCGGCGCCGTGACGCAGTGACTGGGGGGCGTCGCCATTTACTCAAACCCGCAACGAAAACCATGCCAGCGTCAGAATGATGAGGTCTCTCTCCAGAGGAAGGGGCTAACTGTGTGTGTGTGTGTGTCTCTCATCAGAATGATGAGGTCTCCCTCCAGAGGAAGGGGCTAACTGTGTGTGTGTGTGTGTGTGTGTCTCTCATCAGAATGATGAGGTCTCCCTCCAGAGGAAGGTGCGTACGGAGGTGTTCCAGTTGGAGGACACTCTGGCTCAGGTCAGGAAGGAGTACGAGATGCTGCGCATCGAGTTCGAGCAGACGCTGGCGGCCAATGAGCAAGCAGGTATTAAAACACCACACCCCTAAACCCTGGGTTAGCCAATGGGCAAGCAGGTATAACCACCCCCATGGGTTTCCATTGGTCATTGAGCGATTAAAATCTTGAGTTGATTAAAATCTTGACTAAAATCCTATACGTATTCGACTGAACCTCAACTAACAGATGAACTCAAATAGGACTACAGTAGACTTAACCCCTTTTGGTGTTAGCGTCATGTTATGCTTTAGCTATTGAAAAGTAGCAGATCTACAAGCTGAAAATGACAGTTTTCTGAAAAAGCTAGGTGGTCCATTTGACCTCTGACCTCTCTCTCTCTTTCTCGGTCAGGACCAATCAACAGAGAGATGCGTCACCTGATCAGCACGCTGCAGACGCACAACCAGCAGATGAAAGGAGAGGTCGTCAAGTTCAAGATGAGGCTGAGAGAGACGCAGTCTGAACTACACCAGGTCTGTCTGTCTGTTCTTATCGGCCTGAAAATGAAGGCCCGGCCCTACCCTAACTGGGTCCGCCCGACATAATGCTGGGCCCGAACACCCGAAAAAGCCTGAGTGAGAAAAGGGTTAGGGTAATAAAAATGGCGCCCAATAGTATAGTATAGTAATAGTATAGTAGCCTAAACTGTAAAAGTGAATCGCCAACATTCACCAGCTCAGCCCCTCTTCATAATCCGTGTTTAGTTTAGTTTAGTCCCAGGGAGGGCTTATATGTGGTTCTCACCAAAGATAATATACAAATAGTAAGACAAAGTAATCAAACATAGGTATTGTGTGTGCGCGTGTGTGTGTGTGTGTGTGTGTGTGTGTGTGTGTGTGTGTGTGTGTGTGTGTCTGAGTCCGAGCATGTCTGAGTATGCACAATAAAGCTACATTACGTTAGAATCAATTGGAGGGGGTTGCTTCAAGAGGCTGGCCCTCAATCTTTCTAGGAACTTGGTGGATGAAACTTGACTCATTTCAATCCCACCAATAGAGATCTTAGCTCTATGATGACAGTATTTTTTGTTTTTGCTCACAAAAACTATAAAATTAGATTTATTTACATTTAGTGATAACTTAATTGCACGAAACCATTCGGATAGCATAGCTATGCCAGAATTGGCCTCCTTTATGAGAGATTCAAAAATCAAATTATTATCATCAGAAACAGAACTGGGGTAAAAGATGAGGTCATTGATGTAAACAATAAATAATAAGGGTCCAAGAATAGACCCCTGTGTTGCTCCTGTCTCCTCTAAACCAATCCGCTGTCTCCTCACAGGTGCGAGCGGCGAAGGGCAGCGGCGTCCTCCAATCACAGAGCGGCACCGAGGCGGACGTGAAGGAGGAGACCGCCTCCCCCCCGGCCCCCCCCGTCGCCACGGAAACCGTCCCCAAGGTGGAGGGGAGCGACGGCTCGGCCACGCCCAACAGCTCCGGTAACCAATCACAGTCATCCATGTTACACAACGCACCGAGCGACCAATCAACATCAATGTTACAGACAGCCAATCAACATCAATGTTACAGACAGCCAATCAACATCAATGTTACAGACAGCCAATCAACAATGTTACAGACAGCCAATCAACATCAATGTTACAGACAGCCAATCAACATCAATGTTACAGACAGCCAATCAACATTAATGTTACAGACAGCCAATCAACATCAATGTTACAAGGGTTCTGTACAATGCAGAATGAGTCTGTGATGTGATAGGTTAGTTTATATCACACAGAATGAGTCTGTGATGTGATAGGTTAGTTTATATCACACAGAATGAGTCTGTGATGTGATAGGTTGGTTGATATCACGCAGAATGAGTCTGTGATGTGATAGGTTAGTTTATATCAAGCAGAATGAGTCTGTGATGTGATAGGTTGGTTGATATCAAGCAGAATGAGTCTGTGATGTGATAGGTTGGTTGATATCACGCAGAATGAGTCTGTGATGTGATAGGTTGGTTGATATCACGCAGAATGAGTCTGTGATGTGATAGGTTGGTTTATATCATGCAGAATGAGTCTGTGATGTGATAGGTTGGTTTATATCACGCAGAATGAGTCTGTGATGTGATAGGTTGGTTGATATCACGCAGAATGAGTCTGTGATGTGATAGGTTGGTTGATATCACGCAGAATGAGTCTGTGATGTGATAGGTTAGTTTATATCAAGCAGAATGAGTCTGTGATGTGATAGGTTAGTTTATATCAAGCAGAATGAGTCTGTGATGTGATAGGTTAGTTTATATCAAGCAGAATGAGTCTGTGATGTGATAGGTTGGTTGATATCACGCAGAATGAGTCTGTGATGTGATAGGTTAGTTTATATCAAGCAGAATGAGTCTGTGATGTGATAGGTTAGTTTATATCAAGCAGAATGAGTCTGTGATGTGATAGGTTAGTTTATATCAAGCAGAATGAGTCTGTGATGTGATAGGTTGGTTTATATGAGATGAGATGAGATATACTTTATTGTCCCACGAGGGGAAATTTGTCTTGGGCAAAAGTGCATTAGTACATCAACGCTTTTTAAAACAGACAGACAATACACACAAGACAATACACAGTAGCAGCAAAGTGCAAGTCACAAGAGTATCACAAGAGACGTGCAAATTGCAATAAGAGAAGGTATAATATAAAAAGAAAGTGCTAGAGTATTCACAGTTTATATAGTATCACAATCACAGTAAAGTGCAATAAATAACTGATGAAGGTCAGAAGTCCCTTCCCCACTAAGAACTATGAACTATGTGGCGGTTGTTTAGTAGAACAATTGAAGTGGGAAGAAAATAAAGTTTGAAGCGGTTGCTCTTGCAACGACACGCTCTGTAGCGTCTACCAGAGGGTCACAGCTCTGTAGCGTCTACTAGAGGGTAACAGCTCTGTAGCGTCTACTAGAGGGTAACAGCTCTGTAGCGTCTACCAGAGGGTCACAGCTCTGTAGCGTCTACTAGAGGGTAACAGCTCATACTCTGAAGATAATATATGTGAAGGATCAGACAACACTCTGTTTGACAGACTGAGCACCGTTTTCTCAAAGATTGTCTGAAGAGATGGAGAATCTTTCCTACCAATTACCTTCAAGGCTGTTTTTTTCCATTTTAGCTATTCTAGATTTGAGCTGGACAGAGAGTGTCCCAAACCAAGCTGACATGCCATATCTAATAATGCTACCTAGCACTGCATCATAGAAGGTTGACATGACTCCCTTGCTCACACCAAAGAGCCTGAGCCTGCGGAGAAAGTGCAAGCGTTGTGCCAATTTGGCACACAGATGGTCCACATGGACGTTCCATTTGAGCTGGTTGTCCATTTGGATCCCCAGGTACTTGTATGATACAACCTGCTCAATTTGCGTGCCCCCCATGACCACTGGGTCATGGATGTGGACACCTTTTGGATCGAAGATCATCTCTTTGGTTTTTGTGGTGTTTAACATAAGGTGGCTATTATCACACCAGTCTTTAAAGTTATTGATCTCACTGATGTAACCCACCGGGTGTTCAACACCCCTCAACAGGCTGACAATTACAGTCTCATCAGAAAATTTCAAGATGAAGTTGTTAGGCTGGCTGCTTCTGCAATCATTTGTGTAGGCAGTGAAAATAAATGGTGAACTCACCCCCCCTTGTGGCACACCTGTGCTACACAATTTAGAGCTTGAGAGTACTGAGTTCACCTTTACCTGTTGAGATCTGTTTGTTAACATGGAGTGGAACCATCTAATGATGAATGGATTTACATTCATGTCATTTAGCTTTTTGACAAGTAACAGAGGGCTTACAGTATCAAAAGCAGAACTGAAGTCTGCAAAAAGGACACGAGCATACGCCTTTGGCTCCTCCAAGTGCTTGCTAATTAAATGGGTTATACTGACTACAGCATCCTCCGTGCTGCGCCCAGCCCTGTAAGGTGTAATTAAATGGGTTATACTGACTACAGCATCCTCCGTGCTGCGCCCAGCCCTGTAAGGTGTAATTAAATGGGTTATACTGACTACAGCATCCTCCGTGCTGTTCCCAGCCCTGTAAGGTGTAATTAAATGGGTTATACTGACTACAGCATCCTCCGTGCTGCGCCCGGCCCTGTAAGCGAATTGTAAAGGATCCATAAAGGAAGCCACCTCAAACTTAAGTGAGTTCACGATAATTCTCTCAAAACATTTCATAACCCCACAAGTTAAAGCAATAGGTCTATAATCTTTGTTCACAGAGGGACAAGATACTTTGGGAACAGGAATTATTAGTGACTTTTTCCAGATATCAGGAACCATGTGTTTGTCTACAGACTGTTGGAAAATAGGGCACCAGGCAGCTGTAAGCTCTTCAGAGCACTTTTTTAACAACAAGGCAGGCAAACCATCAGGCCCCGTTGATTTTTTGTTGCATACCCTGCTAAAGACACTCTGTACCTGTTTAGGATCAATGAGAAGTCGATCAGAAACATTACACATGATAGAATCAATGTTAAAGTCCACAGACTCCTGCTCTGAGGAGTCAGTGTCATGACGGAGGAAAAAGTCATTCAATTCATTGGCTTTTTCTAGTTCATCCAGTGTAGCAATGGGATTTCGGTTTGTGTTCATGTTCGTTATTTTTTTCATATGATCCCATAGACCCTTAGTGTTCATGGTGCCGACACTTTCCTCAAGTGCAGCTCGGTGGTTCCTTTTGGCCAGGGACAACATCCGATTGAGCTCCCTTTGGGCCACAGCCATGCCCCCCCTGTCCCCATTTTTGCCACTTTCTTGCTGCTGTTAATACAGGCTTTTACCTCCTTGGTGATGTAGGGCTTGTTGTTAGGGAAGTGGCGAATGGACTTTTTTGGGACGACATTGTCCACACAGAAGTTAATGTAATCCGTTACGGTCTCTGTAGCCTCGTTCAATTCAAGGTCATGAAATATGCTCCAGTCTCGCCCCAGCAGCCCTTAAGAGCCTCCACACTGTCCTCTGACCACTGTATCACTGTTTTTTGGACGGGCTTACTGGACTTTAAAACAGATTTGTAAGTGGGCATGAGCTGGACAGTCGAGTGATCCGAGTTGGCAAGAGGAGGGAGAACCTTGGCTCTGTACGCATTTTTTATGTTGCCATAACATTTGTCTAGCACATTTTTGTTCCTTGTACCACATTTGACATACTGGTGAAACCCAGGTAAAACTGGCTCCAGTCTACAGTGGTTAAGGTCCCCCAGTACGAAGATAGGGGCTCCAGGCGTACGTTGCATTTGTGAGTGTACACAGTCTGCTAGTCTGTTTGCGGCTCTAGCTGCATTTGCACTAGGAGGTACATAAGCTACACAAATGATAATATTGCCAAATTCCCTCGGAAGGTAGAGCGGTCTCATGGAGAGGCAGAGCAGTTCAACGTCCGGGTCACCGTATTTTTCTCTGATCGTGTATTGGCTGCACCAACTGTTACTCACATACACACTGAGTCCTCCTCCTTTGGACTTCCCAGACGTAGCCTCCCGATCCGCCCGTGTTGATGAGAAACCCTCCAGCTCCAGCATGGAGTTCGGTATATCCTCCCGTAGCCACGTTTCGGTAAACACCAAGATATTAGCCTCCCGGTACTCGTGGCTAAATATCATGCAGAATGAGTCTGTGATGTGATAGGTTGGTTTATATCATGCAGAATGAGTCTGTGATGTGATAGGTTGGTTTATATCATGCAGAATGAGTCTGTGATGTGATAGGTTGGTTTATATCATGCAGAATGAGTCTGTGATGTGATAGGTTGGTTTATATCATGCAGAATGAGTCTGTGATGTGATAGGTTGGTTTATATCATGCAGAATGAGTCTGTGATGTGATAGGTTGGTTTATATCATGCAGAATGAGTCTGTGATGTGATAGGTTGGTTTATATCATGCAGAATGAGTCTGTGATGTGATAGGTTGGTTTATATCACACAGAATGAGTCTGTGATGTGATAGGTTGGTTTATATCATGCAGAATGAGTCTGTGATGTGATAGGTTGGTTTATATCATGCAGAATGAGTCTGTGATGTGATAGGTTGGTTTATATCACACAGAATGAGTCTGTGATGTGATAGGTTGGTTTATATCATGCAGAATGAGTCTGTGATGTGATAGGTTGGTTTATATCATGCAGAATGAGTCTGTGATGTGATAGGTTGGTTTATATCATGCAGAATGAGTCTGTGATGTGATAGGTTGGTTTATATCATGCAGAATGAGTCTGTGATGTGATAGGTTGGTTTATATCATGCAGAATGAGTCTGTGATGTGATAGGTTGGTTGGTTTATATCACACAGAATGAGTCTGTGATGTGATAGGTTGGTTTATATCACGCAGAATGAGTCTGTGATGTGATAGGTTGGTTTATATCATGCAGAATGAGTCTGTGATGTGATAGGTTGGTTTATATCATGCAGAATGAGTCTGTGATGTGATAGGTTGGTTTATATCATGCAGAATGAGTCTGTGATGTGATAGGTTGGTTGATATCATGCAGAATGAGTCTGTGATGTGATAGGTTGGTTTATATCATGCAGAATGAGTCTGTGATGTGATAGGTTGGTTTATATCATGCAGAATGAGTCTGTGATGTGATAGGTTGGTTTATATCATGCAGAATGAGTCTGTGATGTGATAGGTTGGTTGATATCATGCAGAATGAGTCTGTGATGTGATAGGTTGGTTTATATCACACAGAATGTGTCTGTGATGTGATAGGTTGGTTTATATCATGCAGAATGAGTCTGTGATGTGATAGGTTGGTTTATATCATGCAGAATGAGTCTGTGATGTGATAGGTTGGTTTATATCATGCAGAATGAGTCTGTGATGTGATAGGTTGGTTTATATCATGCAGAATGAGTCTGTGATGTGATAGGTTGGTTTATATCATGCAGAATGAGTCTGTGATGTGATAGGTTGGTTTATATCATGCAGAATGAGTCTGTGATGTGATAGGTTGGTTTATATCATGCAGAATGAGTCTGTGATGTGATAGGTTGGTTTATATCATGCAGAATGAGTCTGTGATGTGATAGGTTGGTTTATATCACGCAGAATGAGTCTGTGATGTGATAGGTTGGTTTATATCATGCAGAATGAGTCTGTGATGTGATAGACAGAGCTGTGTGCCGTGCTCCAATGAAGCGGCGCGCATGCTAGAAATAATAATAAATAAAAAGTTGACCAATGGGCTTAGGGGCCGTGTCTGTAGTTGACCAATGAGGAGGTGTCATTTGTCCTCCTCCAATAGGAGTCTCAGTGAAGACAGAAGGAGGAGGAGCCTCAGACGCTGCAGAGACGGCCGTGAAGCAGGAGGAGGACAAGGAGGACAGGAAGGAGACCAAGGAGGACAGGAAGGAGACCAAGGAGGACAGGAAGGAGGCGAAGGAGGCGAGCAGCTCCGTGAAGAAGGAGGAGAAGGAGAGAGGAGGAGGAGGAGGGGGGGAGAGGTCGACCCGCAGCGGGGGAGGAGGGGGAGGGGCCGTCGTCAAGGACGAGAAGGTAAGGTTGATTTCAGCAGCGGTTCTGGGTGCGTTTGGTTAGACATACCGTTGGTCTGATATCTCAAACCCTAACCTCCCACGGGGCAGCGCACCTAAACCTAACCTTAACCCTCTCCCAACCCTAAACGCACCCCTCACCAACCTTAATCCGGTCGTTTTAACGCACCCCTCACCAACCTTAATCTGGTCGTTTTAACGCACCCCTCACCAACCTTAATCCGGTCGTTTTAACGCACCCCTCACCAACCTTAATCCGGTCGTTTTAACGCACCCCTCACCAACCTTAATCTGGTCGTCTTAACGCACCCCTCACCAACCTTAATCCGGTCGTTTTAACGCACCCCTCACCAACCTTAATCTGGTCGTCTTAACGCACCCCTCACCAACCTTAATCCGGTCGTTTTAACGCACCCCTCACCAACCTTAATCTGGTCGTTTTAACGCACCCCTCACCAACCTTAATCCGGTCGTTTTAACGCACCCCTCACCAACCTTAATCCGGTCGTTTTAACGCACCCCTCACCAACCTTAATCGGGTCGTTTTAACGCACCCCTCACCAACCTTAATCCGGTCGTTTTAACGCACCCCTCACCAACCTTAAAGGGACACTTCACCCTTTTTGCAAAAAAATATATGTTAATGACGTTTAGAAGCTTTAGAACACTTTCCTGGGGGTCTTTATGTGTGTAATATGTGGTTTTAGATATTTTAGATTGTAGCAGTGAGCCTGTTGTCTCTGATGTCATGGACACTGGTCTCACTTCCTTCCTGGACTACATGTTGTCTCAGTAAGACAGCTCTCCCCCCTATCCACAAGGAGGAGCGGTGCACCAAATAATTATGGGAATTGTAGTCCAGGAAGGTAGTGAGACCAGTGTCCATGACATCAGAGACAACAGGCTCACTGCTACAATCTAAAATATCTAAAACCACATATTACACACATAAATACCCCCAGGAAAGTGATCTAAAGCTTCTAAACGTCATTAACATATATTTTTTTGCAAAAAGGGTGAAGTGTCCCTTTAATCGGGTCGTTTTAACGCACCCCTCACCAACCTTAATCCGGTCGTTTTAACGCACCCCTCACCAACCTTAATCCGGTCGTTTTAACGCACCCCTCACCAACCTTAATCCGGTCGTTTTAACGCACCCCTCACCAACCTTAATCCGGTCGTCTTAACGCACCCCTCACCAACCTTAATCCGGTCGTTTTAACGCACCCCTCACCAAACTTAATCTGGTCGTTTTAACGCACCCCTCACCAACCTTAATCCGGTCGTTTTAACGCACCCCTCACCAACCTTAATCCGGTCGTTTTAACGCACCCCTCACCAACCTTAATCCGGTCGTCTTAACGCACAGACATGCATTCGTCTACGGACCCCTCATTTATATCTCTGGAACCCCCGATTTATTTTTGTAAAATCATTGTTAATTTAACTCTGAGTGTACAAATGTCCACCCTAACCCTAACTAAAGGATATTTACTCTGTGTTCATTGGACAAGGACAAGGCCGGAGGGGGCGGAGGCAGCAGCAACCAATCGGAGGAGTCGACGGCTGCGGCCGGGGATCAACGCTCGTCCGTGATTGGTGGACCCAAGAGGAAGGAGGTGGAGCAACTGAAGATGGTCCGGGCCGAGCTCAAGTAGGTTCTCCTGGGACAGGGGTGGGTCCACACTCACTCCAGAGGGCCACTATAGTTCCACACTCACTCCAGAGGGCCACTATAGTTCCACACTCCCTCCAGAGGACCACTATAGTTCCACACTCCCTCCAGAGGACCACTATAGTTACACACTCACCCCAGAGGGCCACTATAGTTCCACACTCACTCCAGAGGGCCACTATAGTTCCACACTCACTCCAGAGGGCCACTATAGTTCCACACTCACTCCAGAGGGCCACTATAGTTCCACACTCACTCCAGAGGGCCACTATAGTTCCACACTCACTCCAGAGGACCACTATAGTTCCACACTCACTCCAGAGGGCCACTATAGTTCCACACTCACCCCAGAGGGCCACTATAGTTCCACACTCACTCCAGAGGGCCACTATAGTTCCACACTCACTCCAGAGGGCCACTGTGTGTGTGTGTGTGTGTGTGTGTGTGTGTGTGTGTGTGTGTGTGTGTGTGTGTGTGTGTGTGTGTGTGTGTGTGTGTGTGTGTGTGTGTGTGTGTGTGTGTGTGTGTGTGTGTGTGTGTGTGTGTGTGTGTGTGTGTGTGTGTGTGTGTGTGTGTGTGTGTGTGTGTGTGTGTGTGTGTGTGTGTGTGTGTGTGTGTGTGTGTGTGTGTGTGTGTGTGTGTGTGTGTGTGTGTGTGTGCGTCTGTAGGAAAGCCCAGGAGTCTCAGAGGGAGATGAAGCTGCTGTTAGACATGTATCGTTCAGCTCCCAAAGAGCAGAGAGATAAGGTCCAGCTAATGGCTGCTGAGAAGAAGGCCAAGTCTGAGGTACTCTATTACTAATACTGCTCTATTACTAGTACTACTCTATTACTGATACTACTCTATTACTAGTACTACTCTGTTACTAATACTGCTACTCGATAGAGCGTCGAAACCCGGAAAATAAATCCCCGTTAATTTTCCTCATAGACTTTTCAGAAAGTATTTATTTGAAGACGTTTATACGCCGCGGACAAAGACAACTCTTGTCGTGACAAATCATGACAATAAACACAATTTTTTCAGGCCAAACAAAGAAATTAGAAAGTAGAAATAAAACGGCAGGTTACAACACTTTTTTTTGTTGTTTTTTTTTCTTTGTAATTATTTGTTTGGTCCAAAATATTGTGTTTGTTGTCATGATTTGTCACGACAAGAGTTGGCTTCGTACGACGCTTATAAGGTCTTTAAATAAATACGTTTTGAAATGTCTATGAGGGAAAATGCACTGGGATTAATTTCCTGGGCCTGGCGTCGTCATGAAACCTGGAGGAGAGGGAGAGGAGGTTAATGGTGTTATAATAATACTCTAACAGGCGGAGGAGGTTAATGGTGTTATAATACTCTAACAGGCGGAGGAGCTGAGGCAGCGTCTCAGAGACCTGGAGGAGAGGGAGAGGAGGTTAATGGTGTTATAATAATACTCTAACAGGCGGAGGAGCTGAGGCAGCGTCTCAGAGACCTGGAGGAGAGGGAGAGGAGGTTAATGGTGTTATAATAATACTCTAACAGGCGGAGGAGGTTAATGGTGTTATAATACTCTAACAGGCGGAGGAGCTGAGGCAGCGTCTCAGAGACCTGGAGGAGAGGGAGAGGAGGTTAATGGTGTTATAATAATACTCTAACAGGGGGAGGAGGTTAATGGTGTTATAAGGGTGAGGACGCTGGCGTCGACTGTTCGCCGCTTCACCTCCCAATGTATGAATGAATGAACCATTGTAAAGCGCTTTGAGCACTTGGAAAAGCGCTATAAAAATGCAATTCATTATTATTATTAATACTCTTAACAGGCAGAGGAGCTGAGGCAGCGTCTCAGGGACCTGGAGGAGAGGGAAAGGAGGGAGGGGAAGAAGATGGCTGACGAGGAGGCTCTGAGGAAGATCCGCTCTGTGGAGGAACAGATCGACATCCTGAACAAGAAGCTGTCTATCGCTAAACAGGTGTGTGAGTTGAACGGTTCAGGCAGAAAATGAGAACTCTAGGTCCCAGCCTGTGGAGCGACGCTCCCAGCCTGTGGAGCGACGCTCCCAGCCTGTGGACCGACGCTCCCAGCCTGTGGAGCGGCGCTCCCAGCCTGTGGAGCGGCGCTCCCAGCCTGTGGAGCGGCGCTCCCAGCCTGTGGAGCGACGCTCCCAGCCTGTGGAGCGACGCTCCCAGCCTGTGGAGCGACGCTCCCAGCCTGTGGAGCGACGCTCCCAGCCTGTGGAGCGGCGCTCCCAGCCTGTGGAGCGGCGCTCCCAGCCTGTGGAGCGGCGCTCCCAGCCTGTGGAGCGGCGCTCCCAGCCTGTGGAGCGGCGCTCCCAGCCTGTGGAGCGGCGCTCCCAGCCTGTGGAGTGACGCGATCGGTATTGATATCAATAAAGTTCCGTCCTTTCATTAATCTCCGTCCTGTCGAGCGTTAACAGGAGATGGACGTGACCGGCCAGGCCTTCGAGGACATTAATAATAATAATAATGATATGTTAACAGGAGGAGGATGCTCTCCTCAGTGAGATGGACATTAATAATAATAATAATAATGATATGTTAACAGGAGGAGGATGCTCTCCTCAGTGAGATGGACATTAATAATAATAATAATAATAATAATGATATGTTAACAGGAGGAGGATGCTCTCCTCAGTGAGATGGACATTAATAATAATAATAATAATAATGATATGTTAACAGGAGGAGGATGCTCTCCTCAGTGAGATGGACATTAATAATAATAATAATAATAATGATATGTTTACAGGAGGAGGATGCTCTCCTCAGTGAGATGGACATTAATAATAATAATAATAATGATATGTTAACAGGAGGAGGATGCTCTCCTCAGTGAGATGGACATTAATAATAATAATAATAATGATATGTCTACAGGAGGAGGATGCTCTCCTCAGTGAGATGGACGTGACCGGCCAGGCCTTCGAGGACATGCAGGAGCAGAACATCCGCCTCATGCAGCAGCTCAGGGAGAAAGACGACGCCAACTTCAAGCTGATGAGCGAGAGGATCAAATCCAACCAGATCCACAAACTACTGAAGGAGGAGAAGGAGGAGCTGGCTGACCAGCTACTGACCCTGAAGACACAGGTCATTACACTCACACACACACACACACACACACACACACACACACACACACACACACACACACACACACATTTAGATTTCTTTATTTGAATCCACAAATTACAATTCATTTTTACAAGGAAACAAATATAACGGGGTTGACAGTTCATGTTCACTTAAGGATACACATCATGGCACCTCCTCCTCCTCCACACAGACAAACTGCCTATAACAGCCCAAACAGAGCTCAGTATTTGGCAAGTTGTTTGGCTTTGCTTTTTGTCATGCCAGCTAATCTCAAGGCTCATACATAGTCTGGATTTTCGGTGGTGGGGTGACCACTGAACTACAACATGACGTCACAAGCCGCGGTGAAGAGCAAACCACCGCCAGCGCTCCAGCCCTTCTCTCTGTTTTTACTCACCCACCGCTCAACGTCAGCTCCGGCGGTCAGCTCACCACCGGAGCGGTGGTCACCTCACCACCGAAAATCCAGACTATGAATAGGCCTTTAGACCACTCATGGTCAGTTTATGCACACGGCCCAGGCTTCAGAATATCAGTATGGCAAATCTACAGCGATGCCCCCGGAAGTTTGTTATACTTCCAAGTAATGGTTGATACTTATGGTTAATGTTTATCTTGGAATGCCTGGTCCAAGTGGTCCATGTACAAATCAAAGACACAGCCCACCTCCAGAATCAGGACTTCCTTGTGACTGCATGGTGTCAACAAAGACACCATCAGGTGTATTGGGGATGTTAGCAAAGACATCGCATGCACAGCTAAACCAATCTGGTAACACTCTGCACTACACACACACACACACGCACACACACACACACACACACACCCCCTTGCACGCGTGCACGCACACACACACACACACACACACACACACACACACACACACACACACAGGTTGAGGGTCTGTAACAGAAAGTGCACAAATGGAACCAAATGGACTCTCAGAGTTAAATTGATGATTTAATAAAATAATAAATAATAATAAATGGGGGTCCCAGAGATAGAAATGGACAGAAATGCAGTCAGCTACACACGGTCAACATTTTTAGATAATAATTAGAATGTGTTTGAATAGAACAAAATGTTTTATTCCTAATGAGCAAAAGTAGGAACATTTTGTAATTTGATATTTTTTCAAAATCGTTTCAGGCTATTATTGTTGTGGTAATTGAAGGCATGAAAATTAAATTAAATTGGATTTTAAAAAAAGGGGATAAAATAAGGAGCTTTTAACATTTAAAATTAACTTCTCATCACCAGACCTTCCGCTGCGGAAAGAGTACTTAGGGGGTTGAGAACCACTGATATAGAAACATGGAGTTTTCAGAAAACTGTCTGTTTTTGAGTAGTGCAACCACTCCCTTACGGAGCTGTGCAGGGCTCCACAGTGCGACTAGGTAGTCGCATATGCTACTAAAAATAGCACTGTGCGAGTTGTAGAATTAAATTCGTAGCGCTGGTGCGACTACAGAATTTGACCGTTCAATCGTGATGAAGACAATTAAGGCTCTGATCCCGCAATACACATTCTATGAGTTTCAGTTCTATACCTACATTTATATTTGTAGTACGGCGGTGTCGTTCGCCAAAAAGAGCAGATCTACAAGCTAACAACGTGTCGAGGCTCGATGCATTTTAGCTTGAAGATCTGTTCCCCTTGCTTCCACCGCACCGCCCTCGGCCCTCCCCCTTTTAGCTCGGTCCTGTGTGTCTGTTGTTCCCTCGCAGGCAGCACAGCGTCAGAGTGAACGCAGCATGATGGCGTCCCCGACACGTTGAATACTAAACTTATTTGTAAAGTTCGAACGCCAACCTTTAACCAAACGCGGGAGAAACACTGTGCACGGCTGCACGCACAAATAAAGAGTGCACTCGCGCACGCACATGACGGATTATTATCGATCAAAACAATCCTTAGCGTCGCTTAAAAAAGCATACGTTGCACAGCATGAATGATAAGTAATCACCGACCTGGCTGGATAAATATCAGTGGTCCATATCCATTGTGTGACCTGCTTAACGACCAACGGTAGGCAGCCGAGTAAGTTACCAGCTTAGTAAATATAGTCTACTGTAGCTGTGTGTCAGATGTTCTGTCTGAAGTAGTCAAAGCCAAGGAGAATGTTACAATTTAATTCACAATCGATCATCTGTCTGTCTAGCATCAAATGTTGGATGAGTGAGAACTTTCTCAAGCTAAATGAGGATAAGACAGAAGTTCTCATAATCGGTTCTAGTGAGCAGAAAGAATCAATAATAAGCAGACTTGGTAACCTGACTGTAGAAAGTAACAGTACAGTAAAGAACCTGGGGGTTATTATTGATTCTGAATTGAATTTTACGAATCAGAGCCTATTTGTCCTTGGACGATGCAAAAACGCTAATCCACGCCTTTGTTTTTTCTCGGCTTGATTACTGCAATGCCCTTTTTTCAGGACTGCCTAAGAAAACAACTGACAGACTACAACTTGTCCAAAATGCAGCAGCCAGAGTTTTAACTAGAACTAAGATGAGAGAACATATTACTCCAGTTTTGGCATCACTGCACTGGCTTCCGGTTGTTTTTAGGATTGATTTTAAAAATCTTTTACTTGTCTATAAAGCTCTCAATGGTCTCGCACCTTCCTACCTACATGACTGCCTGCCTAAATATGTCCCAAACCGCCCCCTAAGGTCTTCCACTGCTGGCCTCCTCGCTTTGCCAAAAAAAATGGCAACTAAAAAATACGGGGAAGCAGCTTTTTGCTTCTACGGGCCGTCGGCATGGAACAAGCTCCCACTGTACCTTCGACAGGCAGCCTCTGTAGACATTTTTAAAGCTCAGCTCAAGACCCACTTCTACAACATTGCTTTTAATTGATCTTTTATTTTTAATTTTTGTTATTCATGTCCTCACTGTATTGCATTACTGCTTGTTTTTAATGTTGTTGCCTTGCTTTTCTTTTATTCTCCATTTTTCTGTAAAGCACTTTGAGCTGCATTTCATGTCATGAAAGGTGCTATACAAATAAAGTTTTATTATTATTATTATCTTGCCCTGCATTGAATATCACATGATAGAACAGCAGGATAAAAACGGATAGTCTATCCATCCATGCATCCATGAGCAACATAGATAGATAGCTTTATAGATAATAATTAAATTAAATTAATCTATATCTATCTGCATAAAAAAACAAATAGTCTATCAGCATAAAAACAAATTGCTTATATAGATTATATAAAAATAAACATAAAAATTATATCCTGATGAATATCAATATTTTGATAATTGCTGAAAAGATATTGTGATATAATATTTTGCCATATTGCCCGTCCCTACCTCATATCACTTTATTAAAGAAAAATCACACCTGGGTGAGGTATCAGAATACCTAGCTGTGATTGGTTTAATAGCCGATATGCTCGTTTGCATATGACGTACCGGTACATATGACATTTTCCTTTCAATGTCAATGGCATTTAATGTTTTGATGTTTCATTTACATCATATTTAGTGGAATTTTGACCAAATTTCTCCGTTCATTGTCAATGGCAAATCATGAGATGTGTGGGGACTAAAGCTATGTATACCGGTATACATAGGAAACACATTATTTGATAACTTTCCATCGTGCTCCTAAAATAATTTGTGTGCTACTAGATTTCAACTTAGTCGCACACGTGCTACTTGGAAAAATGCTAAGCCTCAAGCCCTGGAGCTGTGTGTGTTGAGTGGTGCAACCACTCCCTTACGGAGCTGTGTGTGTTGAGTGGTGCAACCACTCCCTTACGGAGCTGTGTGTGTTGAGTGGTCCCTTACAGAGCTGTGTGTGTTGAGTGGTCCCTTACGGAGCTGTGTGTGTTGAGTGGTGCAACCACTCCCTTACGGAGCTGTGTGTGTTGAGTGGTCCCTTACAGAGCTGTGTGTGTTGAGTGGTGCAACCACTCCCTTACGGAGCGGTGTGTGTTGAGTGGTCCCTTACAGAGCTGTGTGTGTTGAGTGGTGCAACCACTCCCTTACGGAGCTGTGTGTGTTGAGTGGTGCAACCACTCCCTTACGGAGCTGTGTGTGTTGAGTGGTGCAACCACTCCCTTACGGAGCTGTGTGTGTTGAGTGGTGCAACCGCTCCCTTACGGAGCTGTGTGTGTTGAGTGGTGCAACCGCTCAACACACAGCAGCCCTTACATTCTCCTGAAGCGTGCGCGAGTCAGGAGGATGTAATGACCTTGTTTGGGCGTTCCATCCTTCCTGTCAGGTGTTGTAATGACCATATTTGGCCCTCTAGGTGGACGCCCAGCTGCAGGTGGTGAGGAAGCTGGAGGAGAAAGAGCGCCTCCTACAGGGAACCATCAACACTGCAGAGAGAGAGCTGGCCCTCAGGACCCAGGCCCTGGACATGAACAAACGCAAGGTCAGTGACCTCTGATGACCTCTGACCCTTGAGGACCCAGGCCCAAGGAAGATTAGAGAAGGAAGTGTCATGGTCACGTGACACCTTCATGGGAGCCAAATATCGCGGAAGTTCCATGAATACTAATGAATACATGTCAGTGAATGGAGTCAGCTCATAACTAACACTATTTATGAACCATTGAGACTGTAGGAGCCATTAGAAGAGAGGCATTAATTTAATGATTTGTATTATTATTATTATTTCCAGTATTGTCTTTGACCACTTGGTGGCGGGCTTGAGAAGCACAGCTTCTAGAAGTTGTGTGCTCTTTATAAGGTTCACTGAGAAGGAACTAGACACAGGGAACCAGGGAGAAAACCCTTCTTACAGAATGTAACTGCCATTTTTTTTGCAGTTTAAATCATGAACATGAACATGAACATACCAGTGATGTTACAAGTTTGTCTCTGTTCTGCTGCTGGTAAGAAGGGTTTTCTCCCTGGTTCCCTGTTGTCTAGTTCCTTCTCAGTGAACCTGTCTCACCTTATAAAACCTGTGCTTCTCAAGCCCGCCACCAAGTGGTCAAAAATAATACTGGAAATAATAATAAAACAAACAATGCCTCTCTTCTACAGAGACCTTTTGTCATATAGTCGCTTCAGGCACATGAAAGAAGACATAATTATATCACAGGTTGTTTTCTGATCACTTGCAGAGGATTGAACCCATTTAGACCTGAGGAGGATTCTACCAAAAGTCTTCTAAATCCTGACAGTTTTCTGAAAGAATCCCTGTTTCTGTGTCAGTCGTGTAAAGGCAGTCTGTGGGACACATACTCAAAAGACAATTCATAAACAATGAACAATGAGGCAGCACAAAATGTCAGAGTTATAGAGTATAAGGATTTTACTCGAGTAAGAAGACAAGACTTACATGACCTGTTCATGTATGGAAAACCCAGTCTGGCTCCCAGAATGACAAGAAACAACCGCTTATATAGCTCGCTCTCACACAGACAACCCCCCAACATATAGCCTCAAGGCATTCACAGTGACGTCATAAACAAACAGCCGAACAGCACCAAACTGTAACTTCTGTAACTTGGAGTATTATTAGATGTTAACCCTAAATTTCCACGACATTAGTTCTCAAACATTTACATGTCGCGGACCCGATTGGCCGTCGACCCCCATCCGAAAATATGTTAATTGCCCCCCCCCCCCCCCCCCCATGCTCATAGCGCAGCACTGGGTGCCGCGCTATGAGCATGGGGGGGGGGGGGGGGGGGGGGAGCTATGAGCTTGTAGATCTGCTATTTTTCAATAGCTAAAGTGTAAAACACCATAATGCTTTAATCGGTTTTCACCAACAAAAAAAAGAAAGATTATAAATAAATCTACATTTAATGTGTGTACTGTACTGTACTGTACTGTACTGCACTGCACTGCACTGCACTGCACTGCACTGCACTGTACTGTACTGTACTGTACTGTACTGTACTGTACCCGTTCTTTTTCCTCATAGACTTTTCAGAAAGTATTTATTTAAAGACGTTTACGCTGTCTGTCTGTCTGTCTGTCTGTCTGCCTGCTTACCTGTCTGTCTGTCAGACCCAGGAGTCGTGCATCCTGTCAGAGGACGTCAGGTCTCAGCTGGATCAGGTGCAACAGCGCCTCCGTGTGGTGAGAGAGGAGGTGATGGAGAACAGCATCTCTAGAGAGAAGGAGAGCTTCAACGCCCGCCGCGCACAGGTACACACACGCACGGGCACGCACACACACACACACACACACACACACACACACACACACGCACGCAGACAGAGACAGCGGACAGACGGTGAAATCTGTACCAAAGTCCTGACGTCACCTGACGCTCATCCTGCTTCTAAAGTTCATTATTGTTACTGTTGTTGTTTCTCTAAGGCTTCACAACAGATTGTTGTACATCTGATGCATGAGACTTGGGAGCTTGCGTCAGTAAACAAGTCTCGTACATCTAGCATGCGTCAATGTTGTATTCTAGATGCAAAGGTGTGAGTCAGGCCTTAAGGCTTCACTCACACCTTTACATCTAGATGTAAAGGTGTGAGTCAGGCCTTAGGCTTCACTCACACCTTCACATCTAGATGTAAAGGTGTGAGTCAGGCCTTAGGCTTCACTCACACCTTCACATCTATATGTAAAGGTGTGAGTCAGGCCTTAAGGCTTCACTCACACCTTCACATCTAGATGTAAAGGTGTGAGTCAGGCCTTAGGCTTCACTCACACCTTCACATCTAAAGGTGTGAGTCAGGCCTTAAGGCTTCACATCTAGAATACAACTTCGATGCATGCTAGATGTAGATAAAGGGTTTGTTTACATCTTGCCCCCAATGCATTTCCAATGGAAGTCACATGGTTTGACACAACATTTTTGTTGTACGGCTTTTGGCTGTGTTTCAACTGCCTCCCTCCCCCCCCCCCTCATACAACAAAAATGTTGTGTCAAACCATGTGACTCCCATTGTAAATGAATTGCGAGCTTGCATCAGTCAATAAGTCTCATGCATCAGCTATACATCAATCTGTTGTGAAGGTGTGAGTCAGGCCTAGGTGTGGGTGAGACCTATACCCAGGGGGCAAACCACCCTTTTCTTTTTAGGAAACCTGCATTTGTCATAACATACAAAGTTGTCCACCAGAAATAATATCTATGACCCAGTAGGATCACAACCTATATGGACAACTCGGTCAATTTGTTGAGAAAGTCCAATATGTTATTAGTTATAATGGGGATACAATGGAATGGAATACCTATTACCAAACCAATGGAATTATTGTTATTGTTATCAGGAGGACATCTCTAAGCTCAGGAGGAAGATCGAGAAGGCAAAGAAGCCCGCCGAGAAGATCAGCAACGGAGACGAGATCCTGAACGAGGAAATCAACGAGTACAAGGTGCGTCACAGTGAAATTAAACCTCAGGTTTAGCAGCAGATACAGTTAATATACGGTAATGTAACAACAGGTACAATCTATATACAGTTAATATACGGTGATGTAACAGCAGGTACAATCTATATACAGTTAATATACGGTGATGTAACAGCAGGTACAATCTAGATACAGTTAATATACGGTGATGTAACAGCAGGTACAATCTAGATACAGTTAATATACGGTGATGTAACAGCAGGTACAATCTAGATACAGTTAATATACGGTGATGTAACAACAGGTACAATCTAGATACAGTTAATATACGGTGATGTAACAACAGGTACAATCTAGATACAGTTAATATACGGTGATGTAACAACAGGTACAATCTAGATACAGTTAATATACGGTGATGTAACAACAGGTACAATCTAGATACAGTTAATATACGGTGATGTAACAACAGGTACAATCTAGATACAGTTAATATACGGTGATGTAACAACAGGTACAATCTAGATACAGTTAATATACGGTGATGTAACAACAGGTACAA
>NC_137871.1:46043567-46053567 GCF_963924005.1 Protomyctophum bolini
GGGGTTTCCCTCCCTAACCCAGATTGGGATTAACATTTTAAATGTTACAATAATTCTGTTCTAATCTAACGTGTCGGGATCTGTGTTTCATTATTGCATCTTTCTCCTTATGGTTGTGTTTTTATAATAATGTTAGTTTATTCAGTATTGTGTTAAAGAACACGGTCACCTGTTGCCGGGTAGATTATCTCCTATTCACTAATGTTGTTGTTTCTGAAAAGCATTGATGGATTATTAATATTAATAATAGGCTAAATCAGATCCTTTGGAACGCAGAGTCATTTTCTTTTCTTTACATTTCTTTGAAAAGTAACAGTTTTCGACATCATGGATGACATCATGGTGACATCATAGGTGACATCATGGATGACATCACGGGTGACATCATGGTGACATCATGGTTGAATCAATCTGAGAATCCCATCGTCAAATATTCGGGAAAACAGCGCCTCCGCTGTTGTTCCTCGAAATTAGACTCTGGGGGCAACGTCTGTTTAGAATTTCGATCAACCGGAAAAGGCCCTTGCTTTTCCGCCGAGTTCCACTACTACCGCTGTGTCGCACAGTTTTCATTCCTACTTTCAACCATTCCTTTGCGGAACAAAACATGGATGTAACGGAGGAGGAAAATTTTGCTAGTGTGCTAAGGAGAGTTGCTGTTCTACACAATGTTGAACATATCAAACCGCTTCAGCACATTTGTTTGAAATATTTAATCGATCGACGAGATGTTTTATTATGTTTACCTACTGGTTTTGGAAAAAGCCTCGTATATCAAGCTTGGCCAACGGTGTGTTCCCTACTTTCCGAAGCCTTTCCAGAGAGATGGCTAAAGGACGCTATCCTTTTAGTTATATGCCCACTCATTTCTATAATGGAAGAGCAAGTGAAAATGTTGACGGAGCGAGGCATTTCTGCAGCATGTGCTGGGCAGAATGCATCTACAGACTCTGAAAACATGCCGTTTATTAACATTTAATCATAATAATGCTAGAAAATAAAATTTAACCATGTGTACTACTACTTATGCATGTTGCATCATGGCATGCAGAAAAACAGCCAGCTTTAAACTCACGAGTCACAATGCATCTCAGTGCTATAGTATTGTGACCTTATAGATCACCCATTTTGATCAAGTGCTGAGTATTTAAGGGGTGTCTAAAATAAAATACACTGAATGTACTTTTAGTACTGTCAAACGATCATATGGACCCAACCATCCATTAAATCAAGTTTATTATAAATATGCAACACAATTTGAAATTTAGACAATAAATGTAGCTAATGTAAGAGGATTTATATTAATTGATTACACTAGATAATGGGTCCTTGTTGACCTGTAAAACGTAATGGACCCCTTCTCAAAGTTTAAAGCAAAAATATAGATAATACCACGTCTGAAAGGCTTTGTATCCTAATGTGATTTGTGAAACAGTGTGAAAAGGAGCCCCCGCGGTTTCCAAATCAATTCACTTTCAGATTGAACACTAAACCAAAGCTTTTATAACTTTAATTTGTACTGCAAAATACATTTGTTTTACGTCCGTTATATTTGTACGTTCACGGACTGTTCTGAAGTTGCTTAAATAAAGGGGTCATTTGTTGGGAAACGTAAATATTAGCACACAACACAATTAACGCATTTGATTGAAGTTACACTTAATCATAACCAACGCTTTTATTCATACTTTGTACTGTACACAGTTTACATTACATTTAGTTTGACGGAGTTTACACTTATTTGTTCAACAGTGGATCGTCTGCAACAACAGGTTCTTCGGTTATAGCTTCCAAACTAGTCTCCAATCCCTGATTTGTGAATAAATTAAATACTTGTCCTTTTACTCCATACTTTAAATAATCTCCACAAACTCTACATACATTCGTAATAGGTTTCTTAATCTTTGGTGTTGTTTGTTGACCAGAGGAAGCCATGTTCAATAATAATGGAAGCGTGTAGGTTTGCTTCCAGTGGGACGAAATGTCCTCGCTGCACACACATGTAAATCCCGCCCACTAAATGTGATTGGGTGATTGCGCGGCTGACTTCCTGAACTACAGCGTCCATACTTGTAGGCCAGTGATACGTTTCTTTCTACTGCTTGCCGACAGACTAGTTGACGCGAGGCAACAGTCTGTCTTGAGAGACTATGGTTGAATTGATGCTGTATTAAAGTGTGGTAGAAACCTGACTGCTTCCTGTCCATCCGTGTTCGTCTAAATGTTTGCGAACGCAGTGAGCACTTACTATGAGACCTAGCAGATCATGTCTGTCTGTCTGTGTGTCCGTGTGTCACGCTTTTGTGCCCATATATGGAGCTGCTTCGGGGACTCCTTATATGGTCATGGCTGAGTCATGGTGACATGAGTGTGATGGCGTGGTCCAACTTGTGCCCATATATGGAGCTGCTTTGGGGACTCCTTATATGGTTATGGCTGAGTTAAAAACTTAACTTAAAAATAACTTAAGTTAAATATGTACGAGCTGCGTTCGCTTCCCGCGCGTCTAAATGTTTTACTTACTTGGAGTGTTTGTTTCAAACGTGGAGCGATAATAAAACGCGCCTCTAGTTTCATTTTCGACGAGACCTGCGCTTTTTGCTCGGAGGAGTCGCGGTGCGACAACGCTACGCGTATTTACGTGAGCGCGCTCCCGTGAATTTGTTACGCGCGTTGCTCGTTACGTGCACACGCCTCCGCCGCGTGAAGACGCGTTGGTTTAGCTTCATTCAGTTGAAAAAAGGTCGTCGATGAACATTTTTCGTCGTTGTTTTAGTCGAGGAAAACAACTGTGCTGGCGAGAGGAACACGGTGGGCTTCAGTCACTTCCACCTTTCTGCTGCAGAACAGTTGTTTTAGTCGACTAAAACTAAGACTGACGAAAACTACATGGAAACTAAATGAGAACTAATTAGCTACGATGACTAAAACTAAGACTAAATATATACTGACAATTTTGTCAACAAATACAAACTAAACTAAAATGCTAGGAAGGGACTTAGTGGACAAGAGATCCAGTAAGAGTCATTTTACACTTGGTTGCATGCTGAAAATAGCAGATCTACAAGCTCAGAGTGATCAGCTACTTTCATCAATGCCCGCCGAAATACATTTTAGTCGACTAAATCACCTGTATATTTAGTCGACTAAGATCTTATGATAAAACATTCCAAATGAAAGCTATTCAAGAGACTATGACTAAAACTAACATCTAAATGTGCTGCTAAAAACAACAGTGGACTAATTTATACTGAGCTGCATGCGTGCCGAAAATAGTGAGCTTGTAGATCGGCTATTTTCAGAAGCATAAAATGACTTGTTGAGCAAGTGTGTGTGTGTGTGTGTGTGTGTGTGTGTGTGTGTGTGTGTGTGTGTGTGTGTGTGTGTGTGTGTGCGCGCGCGCACAACGTAATGTGATGTAACTAGATGATAATAGTGCTGCTCACTTCACACGAGTGTGATTGTCTTGTAGTTCTACTGGGAGAGCAAATGGACCCTTATGGGTCTGTAACTCTGAGAGTGTAACACATGGAACCAAATGGACCCTTATGGGTCCATTTGTCCACTCAGAGTTAAATTAACATTGATTTTACAATATAAATTGGGGGTCCCAGAGATAGAAATGCCATTAAATGGGGGTCCGTAGAACTAATGCATGTCAACCTGAGGGTCCTGGGTTGAGAATCACTGCTAGAGCTGTACAAATCTTCTCTCATGGGGGTCCCTGGCATATCTCTTCTAATGGGGGTCCCTGGCATATCTCTCCTAATGGGCGTCCCTGGAATGTCTCTTCTAATGGGGGTCCCTGGCATGCCTCTTCTAATGGGGGTCCCTGGAATGTCTCTTCTAATGGGGGTCCCTGGCATGCCTCTTCTAATGCGGGTCCCTGGAATATCTCTTCTAATGGGGGTCCCTGGAATATTATGTTCTAATGGGGGTCCCTGGCATATCTCTCCTAATGGGGGTCCCTGGCATGCCTCTTCTAATGGGGGTCCCTGGCATGCCTCTTCTAATGGGGGTCCCTGGCATGCCTCTTCTAATGGGGGTCCCTGGCATATCTCTCCTAATGGGGGTCCCTGGCATGCCTCTTCTAATGGGGGTCCCTGGCATATCTCTTCTAATGGGGGTCCCTGGCATATCTCTTCTAATGGGGGTCCCTGGAATATTATGTTCTAATGGGGGTCCCTGGCTTATCTCTTCTAATGGGGGTCCCTGGCATGTCTCTTCTAATGGGGGTCCCTGGCATATCTCTTCTAATGGGGGTCCCTGGCATGTCTCTTCTAATGGGGGTCCCTGGCATGTCTCTTCTAATGGGGGTCCCTGGCATATCTCTTCTAATGGGGGTCCCTGGCATATCTCTTCTAATGGGGGTCCCTGGCATGTCTCTTCTAATGGGGG
This sequence comes from Protomyctophum bolini, assembly GCF_963924005.1. NCBI lineage: Eukaryota > Metazoa > Chordata > Actinopteri > Myctophiformes > Myctophidae > Protomyctophum > Protomyctophum bolini. Next base: position 46,047,966 of record NC_137871.1, read on the forward strand.
TCCCTGGCATATCTCTCCTAATGGGGGTCCCTGGCATATCTCTCCTAATGGGGGTCCCTGGCTTATCTCTTATAATGGGGGTCCCTGGCATATCTCTCCTAATGGGGGTCCCTGGCATATCTCTCCTAATGGGGGTCCCTGGCATATCTCTCCTAATGGGGGTCCCTGGCATGTCTCTTCTAATGGGGGTCCCTGGCATGTCTCTTCTAATGGGGGTCCCTGGCATGTCCACCTGAACCCCCCGTCAAGGACCCCTGATTGACCCAATAGCCACTTCCACTTCTAAAAAAAAAATCTAAAAAAAACATTGACACAAGTCAACGGACCACAACTCCCGGCATGCATTGCGGGCCCCGCCCCCCCCCCCCCCCCCCCATGGACCGGTTCAGTTGGTTTAGCAGCAGACTGTAAAAATAGAGGGAGCGCGCATCGCGTGCACGGCAGACAGGAGGAGAAACAGGATCTGTTTTGGATCTGAGGAAAGTTTTAACTTCCCTCATAAATAAAGGGCTTATTAATTAATCATTAAGGATTCATTCATCTATACGTTACGTCATCTCATCTCATCCTAACGTCGGACTGGAAGGATTTTAACCCCTGCGCTGCGGCGACATCCACGTCATCGCGTTTTGGCTTTTTACGCGCAAAGCTACGTGAAAAGAAAAGAAGTTGGACATTGTAGGCTACATTGGACATTGTTTTTAAACCGCTTTTTAAACCGTTTTTAGACCGTTTCTAAAGTGTAAACACGAACCGTGGTTTCGGATCGTGTTGTATCTGAGATGGCCTGTCACGTTTTATGACCAAATATAGTCACATCCTCGACAGACAGACAGCACGGATATCTATCTATCTATTTATTATTGTTGTATTGGCTTCTTGAGGAAAGTTATAATTCTAGCCTTATAAGTTGAGAGATCAGTTTTCTATACAGGAGCCTAATGTAAATGTTTGCTTTTTCTTCAGGAGATCCCTGTGTGTTTAAACTCTCACACACTGTATGTTAGTTTAACTGCATGCTGTCAACACCGACCCATTTATAACTGATTTATAGATCCTCACTGTGCAGACAGACAGACAGGAATCACATGTGTCTAAAGTTTGTGAAGTCCAGTCAGTATAGGCTATAGCCTACTTTATAACAGTCTAATACGTCTATATGAACTATAACTTTATCAACTCGAATACTCTCCTTTTTTTTAAACAAACCTTTTTTGAGATCGCCTCTTCTGTCTTCTTCTAGGCTATATTTATGTATTCCCTTTGAGCTTTAATTGAAACACCAACCGTATATATATTTTTAACTTCTTGCACCTCCACTGAGCATCTAATTCTTATCGCTGTAACAGTTTTCAAATCAACTAGAACATTTGGTCTTTTCTGGGGGGTGTAATGTATAATTCTATAAACCACATCGGAGCGATGCGGCCCATCAGCGGCCGTGTGTGTGTGCCTCTATCCCTCCTCCTCCTGCTGGCTCTGATCAGCGGTCATCAGGCCAGCAGCATGCCCGGCCAGGGCAGCCCCGAGGCGGACACCCATCGCGTCAGCCTCCGCTCCCTGGTGCTCGGAACCTGCGAAGACGTCCAGCGGTACCTGGAGTCTGTTCTGGGGAGACACGTGTTGCAGTCTACCGCTGAGGTAAGCACCGAGCGCGTGCGTGTCATTAAGTGTCATTAATTAAAGCTGCAATCAGCAGAACTTTAATTTCAAGGACAGAGTGACCCCCCCCACACACACACACACACACACACACTTACTGTATATTGAGAGTGTAACACATGGAACCAATTGGACCCTTTTATGAGAGTGTAACAATCTAGTGGAGCTCTAGTGCTCTTCGTCTGACCCGCGGAGAGCACTGGAGCTGCCCGGGTTCGATTCCCTTAAGGAGGGATCCTATGGGGCGTGTGTGTGTTCCCGTTGACCCGCTGGGCCAAAGGTCCTTCTGTATGTATCCATCCTAATAGGTTGTGGATCTCAGATCTAATATAGTATAATATATATTATTATATTATACACTATATAACACTACTTATAATATATTGAATATATAGTAAGAATAGTTTACCTTTTTTTAAGAGGGCTAGTGAATCATGGTGTGTGTGTGTGTGTGTGTGTGTGTGTGTGATATGAAATGTCCAGTGCCTCCCCAGTGTCCCCCCAGTGTTTGCCCTGCAGTGTCTGCCCAGTGCCTCCCCAGTGTCTGCCCAGTGCCTCCCCAGTGTCTGCCCAGTGCCTCCCCAGTGGCTCCCCAGTACCTCCCCAGTGTCCCCCTGAGTGCCTCCCCAGTGCCTCCCCAGTGGCTCCCCAGTACCTCCCGTCCTCCCCAGTGTCCCCTGAGTGTCTGCCCAGTGTCCCCCTGAGTGTCCCCCTAAGTGTCTCCCCAGTGCCTCCCCAGTGTCTGCCCAGTGCCTCCCCAGTGGCTCCCCAGTACCTCCCCAGTGTCCCCCGAGTGCCTCCCCAGTGTCCCCCTCAGTGCCTCCCCAGTGCCTCCCCAATGTCTCCCCAATGTCTCCCCAGTGCCTCCCCAGTGCCTCCCCAGTGTCCCCCTCAGTGCCTCCCCAGTGCCTCCCCAATGTCTCCCCAGTGCCTCCCCAGTGTCTCCCCAGTGCCTCCCCAGTGTTCACTAGGGACTGTTCACTAGAGACTGTTCACTAGGGACTAACGCTGCTTATGTTTCGCTTCATCCTTGATGTCTATTTACCCTTTCTTTAATATATTTATTTTAATGTCTATTCATCCTTTCTTTAATATCCTTTATTTTAATGTCTATTCATCCTTTATTTAATATCCTTTATTTTAATGTCTATTCATCCTTTATTTAATATCCTTTATTTTAATGTCTATTCATCCTTTCTTTAATATCCTTTATTTTAATGTCTATTCATCCTTTCTTTAATATCCTTTATTTTAATGTCTATTCATCCTTTATTTAATATCCTTTATTTTAATGTCTATTCATCCTTTCTTTAATATCCTTTATTTTAATGTCTATTCATCCTTTCTTTAATATCCTTTATTTTAATGTCTATTCATCCTTTATTTAATATCCTTTATTTTAATGTCTATTCATCCTTTATTTAATATCCTTTATTTTAATGTCTATTCATCCTTTCTTTAATATGAATTCATCCTTCTGCTAAAAGGTTGTAGTTAATAATCATCAGTCTCTGTTTCTCTAACTTCTAAAAGGGTGTTTTTCCTCCCGTTGTTTTTAACTATTTTCCTTTAAAACACTTTAAATTAGTAAAACTATGAAACACTAATGTTTTAAATTAGTAGAACTATAAAACACTAATGTTTTAAATTAGTAGAACTATTAAACACTAATGTTTGAAATTCGTTAAACTATAAAACACTAATGTTTTCCTCTGTTGGTGTTTTCTTCACCCTGCTATCTCTGTCTGCTCCCCTCCCCTCCCCCTCCCCCCTCCCCTCCCCCCCGATCTCCACTTCCCTCCAAAACCCGATAATCTTCCTCCTGATCCCCCCCCCCTCCCTCCCTCCCCCAATCTCCTCTCCCCTAATCTCACGCCTGCTTATATCCGTTCTGATGCCGTCTGTCCCTCTGTCTCTCTGTCTGTCTGTCTCTCTGTCTGTCCCTCTGTCTCTCTGTCTGTCCCTCTGTCTGTCTCTCTGTCTGTCCCTCTGTCTCTCTGTCTGTCCCTCTGTATCGGTGTCTCTGTCTGTCCTTCTATATCTGTGTCTCCATCCGTCCCTGCTGCTGTCCTCTCTCTGTGTCTCTGTCTGTCCTTCTATATCTGTGTCTCCATCCGTCCCTGCTGCTGTCCTCTCTCTGTGTCTCTGTCTGTCCTTCTATATCTGTGTCTCCATCCGTCCCTGCTGCTGTCCTCTCTCTCTCTGTGTGTCTCCCTGGCCGTCTCCCAGAATGCAGTGTTGTCTCTAGAGTGGTATCTTGGTCAGGAGAACTTCTATAAGGTGTCAACGGTAAGACGCTAAACGTCGGTCTGTCCTGCTCATGTCTGAGTGCATCCATACTCCATCCTTCCTGCTCTGGTTTTCCACGTCCCAGTGTGTGTGTGTGTGTGTGTGTGTGTGTGTGTGTGTGTGTGTGTGAACAGGTGCAGAGGGACAGTTGTGTGTCCAACCTTGACCTCATGAGAGGGGGGGTCAATCACAGGATGGAGGAGTGTCCGATTGCGTATAAGTGTGTGTGTGAGTGTGAGTGTGTGTGTGTGGGCAGACACCCCCCACTCGGGTGTCTGCCCCCCCCAGCTGTCGCTGTCCTTCAGTTGGACATGAATGTCCGAGTCGACCTTATGACGTCACTGGTGTCTCTGAGAGCCAACAAGACTGTGTCTCCGTGTGTGTTTGTGTGTGTGTGTGTGTGTGTGTGTGTGTGTGTGTGTGTGTGTGTGTGTGTGTGTGTGTGTGTGTGTGTGTGTGTGTGTGTGTGTGTGTGTGTGTGTGTGTGTGTGTGTGTGTGTGTGTGTGTGTGTGCGCGTGCGTGCGCGGACAGTGAGTGCCGATGAAGCACATTAGTCATTAGAGTGAGTCTCCTGAATCTCCTGCTAAGGGGGAGGGGAGAGAGAGAGTCTAATTTAATTTTAAACATTTTCCTAACAAATAATGCAAACTGCAAAAATGTCTGACGTTCATCATGCTTTAAGTAGCATGTAAAACAATGACATGCCAAAACTAGGGGGTTTTCAGGATTCTGAATCCATTTAGTTTTGCACAAAATACACTCCGACCTTTGGGCTAAAAACGACCGTCACATCACAAAATAATGGTCTCAACGTGATGAATGAAGTCGGCACATCTTGGGTTATTTGGGGTACATGTGGTTATAAGTGGCTATATGTCCGTTTTTTATATGCCCAAGGAGTGTTTTTGGTGCAAAAGTAATTGCAGAAAGAAATGTGAAAATCTGTTTTCACAGACGTTGTGACAGACGTGTGTTTGTTTACAGTTGGTTACCATGATGATGACCTTTGACCTGTGTGTTTAGGTGGTCTCCATGGTGATGACCTTTGACCTGTGTGTGTTTACAGGTGGTCTCCATGGTGATCCTCTTCCTGGCGGAGGGCGCGGCCAGCGGCCTCAACGTCATCGCCGTCTACGTGACAGAGGTCGTCAGGGTCACGGGGCTGGACGGTGAGTGACAGCTCGTTAACCCATTCTGACCCGAGATCAGATTCACACCAGGTTTCCACTGGACACACACTGGTCTGATTAACCCATTCTGAGCTGAGATCAGATTCATACGAAGGTTTCCACTGGACACACACTGGTCTGATTAACCCATTCTGACCTGAGATCAGATTCATACGAGGTTTCCACTGGACACACACTGGTCTGATTAACCCATTCTGACCTGAGATCAGATTCACCCGAGGTTTCCACTGGACACACACTGGTCTGATTAACCCATTCTGACCTGAGATCAGATTCACACCAGGTTTCCACTGGACACACACTGGTCTGATTAACCCATTCTGACCTGAGATCAGATTCACACCAGGTTTCCACTGGACACACACTGGTCTGATGAACCCATTCTGACCTGAGATCAGATTCTAAAAATGTCAGTCGTTCTTCGATTTTTATAATAATAATGTGTTTCTTTCAATCGCCT
>NC_137871.1:46058567-46216067 GCF_963924005.1 Protomyctophum bolini
TGTTGAAAAATAGCAGACCTAAAAATGGGTTCTAAAAATCGTGCTATAAAAAGAGACAGACAGGCAGACAGGTCAGACAGACAGACAGACAGACAGGTCGGTCAGACAGACAGGTCAGACAGGTCAGACAGACAGACACATTCGTCATCAATATCGGGTGAAAATAACCTGTATTATTTAAATAAATTGGTTCGATACTGATGTGGCATTTTCATGGTCGATTTCGATATGCTAATAATAATATTATTATACATGTGCATCTCTAGTTAAACTACAGAGGTTTCTTGACGTGTGCGTGCGTGCGTGGTGATGGTGGTTGTGTGTGTGTGTGTGTGTGTGTGTGTGTGTGTGTGTGTGTGTGTGTGTGTGTGTGTGTGTGTGTGTGTGTGTGTGTGTGTGTGTGTGTGTGTGTGTGTGTGTGTGTGTGTGTGTGTGTGTGTGTGTGTGTGTGTGTGTGTGGTGGTGGGGGGGGGGGTCGGTGACCTTGGAGACATTTTGAAGGTCATTTGTAGAACATGTTGTTTCTACACTGTGATGACATCACTGTGACATCATCACTGTGTCTTTGATCTGGAAAATATGAATGAAGTCACTGTCTGTCACGTTGGTTGTGTCAGTTACTGTGTCAGTACTTTAAACTAAACCCACCGTTTTTTTCATTTTTCATTTTTTTCAAATCCTCAAAAATTATGAAAAACGGCGTGCCATAGGAAATTTTGGAAAAAAAAGTTTGCCTCGTTTCTCATCATTTTGGACCGTGGGCTATAGCCCATATCGTACGGCATACTATGGCACGCCGTTTTTCATCATTTTTGAGGACTTGAAAAAAATTTAAAATGAAAAAAACGGTGGGTTATAGCCCATGTTTTTTGAAATTTTGAAAAAAAAAGTTAGCCTCGTTTCTCATCATTTTGGACCGTGGGCTATAGCCCATATCGTACGGCATACTATGGCACGCCGTTTTTCATCATTTTTGAGGATTTGAAAAAAATGAAAAATGAAAAAAACGGTGGGTTATAGCCCATGTTTTTTGAAATTTTGAAAAAAAAAGTTAGCCTCGTTTCTCATCATTTTGGACCGTGGGCTATAGCCCATATCGTACGGCATACTATGGCACGCCGTTTTTCATCATTTTTGAGGATTTGAAAAAAATGAAAAATTAAAAAAACGGTGGGTTATAGCCCATGTTTTTTGAAATTTTGAAAAAAAAAGTTAGCCTCGTTTCTCATCATTTTGGACCGTGGGCTATAGCCCATATCGTACGGCATACTATGGCACGCCGTTTTTCATCATTTTTGAGGATTTGAAAAAAATGAAAAATTAAAAAAACGGTGGGTTATAGCCCATGTTTTTTGAAATTTTGAAAAAAAAAGTTTGCCTCGTTTCTCATCATTTTGGACCGTGGGCTATAGCCCATATCGTACGGCATACTATGGCACGCCGTTTTTCATCATTTTTGAGGATTTGAAAAAAATGAAAAATGAAAAAAACGGTGGGTTATAGCCCATGTTTTTTGAAATTTTGAAAAAAAAAGTTAGCCTCGTTTCTCATCATTTTGGACCGTGGGCTATAGCCCATATCGTACGGCATACTATGGCACGCCGTTTTTCATCATTTTTGAGGATTTGAAAAAAATGAAAAATGAAAAAAACGGTGGGTTATAGCCCATGTTTTTTGAAATTTTGAAAAAAAAAGTTTGCCTCGTTTCTCATCATTTTGGACCGTGGGCTATAGCCCATATCGTACGGCATACTATGGCACGCCGTTTTTCATCATTTTTGAGGATTTGAAAAAAATGAAAAATGAAAAAAACGGTGGGTTATAGCCCATGTTTTTTGAAATTTTGAAAAAAAAAGTTAGCCTCGTTTCTCATCATTTTGGACCGTGGGCTATAGCCCATATCGTACGGCATACTATGGCACGCCGTTTTTCATCATTTTTGAGGATTTGAAAAAAATTAAAAATTAAAAAAACGGTGGGTTATAGCCCATGTTTTTTGAAATTTTGAAAAAAAAGTTAGCCTCGTTTCTCATCATTTTGGACCGTGGGCTATAGCCCATATCGTACGGCATACCATGGCACGCCGTTTTTCATTATTTTTGAGGATTTGAAAAAAATGAAAAATGAAAAAAACGATGGGTTATAGCCCATGTTTTTTGAAATTTTGAAAAAAAAAGTTAGCCTCGTTTCTCATCATTTTGGACCGTGGGCTATAGCCCATATCGTACGGCATACTATGGCACGCCGTTTTTCATTATTTTTGAGGATTTGAAAAAAATGAAAAATGAAAAAAAACGGTGGGTTATAGCCCATGTTTTTTGAAATTTTGAAAAAAAAAGTTAGCCTCGTTTCTCATCATTTTGGACCGTGGGCTATAGCCCATATCATACGGCATACTATGGCACGCCGTTTTTCATCATTTTTGAGGATTTGAAAAAAATGAAAAATGAAAAAAACGGTGGGTTATAGCCCATGTTTTTTTAAATTTTGAAAAAAAAAGTTAGCCTCGTTTCTCATCATTTTGGACCGTGGGCTATAGCCCATATCGTACGGCATACTATGGCACGCCGTTTTTGATCATTTTTGAGGATTTGAAAAAAATGAAAAATGAAAAAAACGGTGGGTTATAGCCCATGTTTTTTGAAATTTTGAAAAAAAAAGTTAGCCTCGTTTCTCATCATTTTGGACCGTGGGCTATAGCCCATATCGTACGGCATACTATGGCACGCCGTTTTTCATCATTTTTGAGGACTTGAAAAAAATTAAAAATTAAAAAAACGGTGGGTTATAGCCCATGTTTTTTGAAATTTTGAAAAAAAAAGTTAGCCTCGTTTCTCATCATTTTGGACCGTGGGCTATAGCCCATATCGTACGGCATACTATGGCACGCCGTTTTTCATCATTTTTGAGGATTTGAAAAAAATGAAAAATGAAAAAAACGGTGGGTTATAGCCCATGTTTTTTGAAATTTTGAAAAAAAAAGTTAGCCTCGTTTCTCATCATTTTGGACCGTGGGCTATAGCCCATATCGTACGGCATACTATGGCACGCCGTTTTTCATCATTTTTGAGGATTTGAAAAAAATGAAAAATTAAAAAAACGGTGGGTTATAGCCCATGTTTTTTGAAATTTTGAAAAAAAAAGTTAGCCTCGTTTCTCATCATTTTGGACCGTGGGCTATAGCCCATATCGTACGGCATACTATGGCACGCCGTTTTTCATCATTTTTGAGGATTTGAAAAAAATGAAAAATTAAAAAAACGGTGGGTTATAGCCCATGTTTTTTGAAATTTTGAAAAAAAAGTTAGCCTCGTTTCTCATCATTTTGGACCGTGGGCTATAGCCCATATCGTACGGCATACCATGGCACGCCGTTTTTCATTATTTTTGAGGATTTGAAAAAAATGAAAAATGAAAAAAACGATGGGTTATAGCCCATGTTTTTTGAAATTTTGAAAAAAAAAGTTAGCCTCGTTTCTCATCATTTTGGACCGTGGGCTATAGCCCATATCGTACGGCATACTATGGCACGCCGTTTTTCTTCATTTTTGAGGATTTGAAAAAAATGAAAAATGAAAAAAACGGTGGGTTATAGCCCATGTTTTTTGAAATTTTGAAAAAAAAAAGTTAGCCTCGTTTCTCATCATTTTGGACCGTGGGCTATAGCCCATATCGTACGGCATACTATGGCACGGCGTTTTTCATCATTTTTGAGGATTTGAAAAAAATTAAAAATTAAAAAAACGGTGGGTTATAGCCCATGTTTTTTGAAATTTTGAAAAAAAAAGTTAGCCTCGTTTCTCATCATTTTGGACCGTGGGCTATAGCCCATATCGTACGGCATACTATGGCACGCCGTTTTTCATTATTTTTGAGGATTTGAAAAAAATGAAAAATGAAAAAAACGGTGGGTTATAGCCCATGTTTTTTGAAATTTTGAAAAAAAAAGTTAGCCTCGTTTCTCATCATTTTGGACCGTGGGCTATAGCCCATATCGTACGGCATACTATGGCACGCCGTTTTTGATCATTTTTGAGGATTTGAAAAAAATGAAAAATGAAAAAAACGGTGGGTTATAGCCCATGTTTTTTGAAATTTTGAAAAAAAAAGTTAGCCTCGTTTCTCATCATTTTGGACCGTGGGCTATAGCCCATATCGTACGGCATACTATGGCACGCCGTTTTTCATCATTTTTGAGGACTTGAAAAAAATGAAAAATGAAAAAAACCGTGGGTTATAGCCCATGTTTTTTGAAATTTTGAAAAAAAAAGTTAGCCTCGTTTCTCATCATTTTGGACCGTGGGCTATAGCCCATATCGTACGGCATACTATGGCACGCCGTTTTTCATCATTTTTGAGGATTTGAAAAAAATGAAAAATGAAAAAAAACGGTGGGTTATAGCCCATGTTTTTTTAAATTAAAAAAAAAAAAGTTAGCCTCGTTTCTCATCATTTTGGACCGTGGGCTATAGCCCATATCGTACGGCATACTATGGCACGCCGTTTTTCATCATTTTTGAGGATTTGAAAAAAATGAAAAATGAAAAAAACGGTGGGTTATAGCCCATGTTTTTTGAAATTTTGAAAAAAAAAGTTTGCCTCGTTTCTCATCATTTTGGACCGTGGGCTATAGCCCATATCGTACGGCATACTATGGCACGCCGTTTTTCATCATTTTTGAGGATTTGAAAAAAATGAAAAATGAAAAAAACGGTGGGTTATAGCCCATGTTTTTTGAAATTTTGAAAAAAAAAGTTAGCCTCGTTTCTCATCATTTTGGACCGTGGGCTATAGCCCATATCGTACGGCATACTATGGCACGCCGTTTTTCATCATTTTTGAGGATTTGAAAAAAATTAAAAATTTAAAAAACGGTGGGTTATAGCCCATGTTTTTTGAAATTTTGAAAAAAAAGTTAGCCTCGTTTCTCATCATTTTGGACCGTGGGCTATAGCCCATATCGTACGGCATACCATGGCACGCCGTTTTTCATTATTTTTGAGGATTTGAAAAAAATGAAAAATGAAAAAAACGGTGGGTTATAGCCCATGTTTTTTGAAATTTTGAAAAAAAAAGTTAGCCTCGTTTCTCATCATTTTGGACCGTGGGCTATAGCCCATATCGTACGGCATACTATGGCACGCCGTTTTTCATCATTTTTGAGGATTTGAAAAAAATTAAAAATTAAAAAAACGGTGGGTTATAGCCCATGTTTTTTGAAATTTTGAAAAAAAAGTTAGCCTCGTTTCTCATCATTTTGGACCGTGGGCTATAGCCCATATCGTACGGCATACCATGGCACGCCGTTTTTCATTATTTTTGAGGATTTGAAAAAAATGAAAAATGAAAAAAACGATGGGTTATAGCCCATGTTTTTTGAAATTTTGAAAAAAAAAGTTAGCCTCGTTTCTCATCATTTTGGACCGTGGGCTATAGCCCATATCGTACGGCATACTATGGCACGCCGTTTTTCATTATTTTTGAGGATTTGAAAAAAATGAAAAATGAAAAAAACGGTGGGTTATAGCCCATGTTTTTTGAAATTTTGAAAAAAAAAGTTAGCCTCGTTTCTCATCATTTTGGACCGTGGGCTATAGCCCATATCGTACGGCATACTATGGCACGCCGTTTTTCATCATTTTTGAGGATTTGAAAAAAATTAAAAATTAAAAAAACGGTGGGTTATAGCCCATGTTTTTTGAAATTTTGAAAAAAAAAGTTAGCCTCGTTTCTCATCATTTTGGACCGTGGGCTATAGCCCATATCGTACGGCATACTATGGCACGCCGTTTTTCATCATTTTTGAGGATTTGAAAAAAATGAAAAATTAAAAAAACGGTGGGTTATAGCCCATGTTTTTTGAAATTTTGAAAAAAAAGTTAGCCTCGTTTCTCATCATTTTGGACCGTGGGCTATAGGCCATATCGTACGGCATACTATGGCACGCCGTTTTTCTTCATTTTTGAGGATTTGAAAAAAATGAAAAATGAAAAAAACGGTGGGTTATAGCCCATGTTTTTTGAAATTTTGAAAAAAAAAAGTTAGCCTCGTTTCTCATCATTTTGGACCGTGGGCTATAGCCCATATCGTACGGCATACTATGGCACGGCGTTTTTCATCATTTTTGAGGATTTGAAAAAAATTAAAAATTTAAAAAACGGTGGGTTATAGCCCATGTTTTTTGAAATTTTGAAAAAAAAAGTTAGCCTCGTTTCTCATCATTTTGGACCGTGGGCTATAGCCCATATCGTACGGCATACTATGGCACGCCGTTTTTCATTATTTTTGAGGATTTGAAAAAAATGAAAAATGAAAAAAACGGTGGGTTATAGCCCATGTTTTTTGAAATTTTGAAAAAAAAAGTTAGCCTCGTTTCTCATCATTTTGGACCGTGGGCTTTAGCCCATATCATACGGCATACTATGGCACGCCGTTTTTCATCATTTTTGAGGATTTGAAAAAAATGAAAAATGAAAAAAACGGTGGGTTATAGCCCATGTTTTTTGAAAATTTTGAAAAAAAAAGTTAGCCTCGTTTCTCATCATTTTGGACCGTGGGCTATAGCCCATATCGTACGGCATACTATGGCACGCCGTTTTTGATCATTTTTGAGGATTTGAAAAAAATGAAAAATGAAAAAAACGGTGGGTTATAGCCCATGTTTTTTGAAATTTTGAAAAAAAAAGTTAGCCTCGTTTCTCATCATTTTGGACCGTGGGCTATAGCCCATATCGTACGGCATACTATGGCACGCCGTTTTTCATCATTTTTGAGGACTTGAAAAAAATGAAAAATGAAAAAAACGGTGGGTTATAGCCCATGTTTTTTGAAATTTTGAAAAAAAAAGTTAGCCTCGTTTCTCATCATTTTGGACCGTGGGCTATAGCCCATATCGTACGGCATACTATGGCACGCCGTTTTTCATTATTTTTGAGGATTTGAAAAAAATGAAAAATGAAAAAAACGGTGGGTTATAGCCCATGTTTTTAGAAATTTTGAAAAAAAAAGTTAGCCTCGTTTCTCATCATTTTGGACCGTGGGCTATAGCCCATATCGTACGGCATACTATGGCACGCCGTTTTTGATCATTTTTGAGGATTTGAAAAAAATGAAAAATGAAAAAAACGGTGGGTTATAGCCCATGTTTTTTGAAATTTTGAAAAAAAAAGTTAGCCTCGTTTCTCATCATTTTGGACCGTGGGCTATAGCCCATATCGTACGGCATACTATGGCACGCCGTTTTTCATCATTTTTGAGGATTTCAAAAAAATGAAAAATGAAAAAAACGGTGGGTTATAGCCCATGTTTTTTGAAATTTTGAAAAAAAAAGTTAGCCTCGTTTCTCATCATTTTGGACCGTGGGCTATAGCCCATATCGTACGGCATACTATGGCACGCCGTTTTTCATCATTTTTGAGGACTTGAAAAAAATGAAAAATGAAAAAAACGGTGGGTTATAGCCCATGTTTTTTGAAATTTTGAAAAAAAAAGTTAGCCTCGTTTCTCATCATTTTGGACCGTGGGCTATAGCCCATATCGTACGGCATACTATGGCACGCCGTTTTTCATTATTTTTGAGGATTTGAAAAAAATGAAAAATGAAAAAAACGGTGGGTTATAGCCCATGTTTTTTGAAATTTTGAAAAAAAAAGTTAGCCTCGTTTCTCATCATTTTGGACCGTGGGCTATAGCCCATATCGTACGGCATACTATGGCACGCCGTTTTTGATCATTTTTGAGGATTTGAAAAAAATGAAAAATGAAAAAAACGGTGGGTTATAGCCCATGTTTTTTGAAATTTTGAAAAAAAAAGTTAGCCTCGTTTCTCATCATTTTGGACCGTGGGCTATAGCCCATATCGTACGGCATACTATGGCACGCCGTTTTTCATCATTTTTGAGGATTTAAAAAAAATGAAAAATGAAAAAAACGGTGGGTTATAGCCCATGTTTTTTGAAATTTTGAAATTTTGGACCGTGGGCTATAGCCCATATCGTACGGCATACTATGGCACGCCGTTTTTCATCATTTTTGAGGATTTAAAAAAAATGAAAAATGAAAAAAACGGTGGGTTATAGCCCATGTTTTTTGAAATTTTGAAAAAAAAAGTTAGCCTCGTTTCTCATCATTTTGGACCGTGGGCTATAGCCCATATCGTACGGCATACTATGGCACGCCGTTTTTCATCATTTTTGAGGACTTGAAAAAAATTAAAAATTAAAAAAACGGTGGGTTATAGCCCATGTTTTTTGAAATTTTGAAAAAAAAAGTTAGCCTCGTTTCTCATCATTTTGGACCGTGGGCTATAGCCCATATCGTACGGCATACTATGGCACGCCGTTTTTCATCATTTTTGAGGATTTGAAAAAAATGAAAAATTAAAAAAACGGTGGGTTATAGCCCATGTTTTTTGAAATTTTGAAAAAAAAGTTAGCCTCGTTTCTCATCATTTTGGACCGTGGGCTATAGCCCATATCGTACGGCATACTATGGCACGCCGTTTTTCATCATTTTTGAGGACTTGAAAAAAATTAAAAATTAAAAAAACGGTGGGTTATAGCCCATGTTTTTTGAAATTTTGAAAAAGAAAGTTAGCCTCGTTTCTCATCATTTTGGACCGTGGGCTATAGCCCATATCGTACGGCATACTATGGCACGCCGTTTTTCATCATTTTTGAGGATTTGAAAAAAATGAAAAATTAAAAAAACGGTGGGTTATAGCCCATGTTTTTTGAAATTTTGAAAAAAAAGTTAGCCTCGTTTCTCATCATTTTGGACCGTGGGCTATAGCCCATATCGTACGGCATACCATGGCACGCCGTTTTTCATTATTTTTGAGGATTTGAAAAAAATGAAAAATGAAAAAAACGATGGGTTATAGCCCATGTTTTTTGAAATTTTGAAAAAAAAAGTTAGCCTCGTTTCTCATCATTTTGGACCGTGGGCTATAGCCCATATCGTACGGCATACTATGGCACGCCGTTTTTCTTCATTTTTGAGGATTTGAAAAAAATGAAAAATGAAAAAAACGGTGGGTTATAGCCCATGTTTTTTGAAATTTTGAAAAAAAAAAGTTACAATTTACAATTTAGGCATTTAGCAGACGCTCTTAATCCAGAGCGACTTACATTAAGCAAGAACAAAAAGCATGGGAATACATCACATAAAGACATTTATCATGAAACATGCGTAGCTAAGAAAGTAACAGTGGAATATCTATAATGAAACTATACATATAAGCTATACATCTATACTACTATGCTACACATATGTACTATGACGTGCTATGACTACTAGAATTGCTATCTAAGGGGGTGGGGTAAGTGCTATGGGCCATGATGGAGTCTGAAAAGGTGGGTTTTCAGACTGCGGCGGAAGATTGGGAGTGATGCTGCAGTTCTGACTGCAATGGGAAGTGCATTCCACAGTTTTGGAGCCAGAAGGGAGAAGAGTTTGGGACGTGTGGAGCGTTGTCCCGGCGTTTTTAGTGAGGGTACTTCCAGCTTCCCTGCGTTGGCTGATCTGAGTGAGCGGGAGGGTTTGTAGGGTTCGATCATACTTGCAAGATATGGGGGAGCCATACCTTTGGTTGCTTTGAATGCCAGCATCAGGGTTTTGTATTCTGTGCGGGCAGCGACCGGGAGCCAGTGGAGGGAGCGGAGCAGGGGGGAGACATGTGAGAATTTTGGCTGGTTGAAGACCAAGCGAGCTGCAGCATTTTGGATCAGCTGGAGAGGCTTAAGTGCACATGCTGGTAGGCCAGTAAGGAGGGAGTTACAATAGTCAAGTTTTGACAAGACTGTTGTCTGGATTAGGAGCTGGGCTGATTCCTGGGTGAGGAACGGTCTAATTCGTCGTATGTTATAGAGTGTGAACCTACAGGATCGAGTGACAGCTGTGATGTGAGTTTTGAACGAGAGCTGACTGTCCAGGACAACACCAAGATTCCTGGCTGTTGGGACAGACGTTACCAGGGCGTTGTCTATGGAGATAGTTAGCTCCCGCATAGGGCAGGACTTAGCTGGGAAGAAGAGAAGCTCAGTAAGAGAAGTTAGCCTCGTTTCTCATCATTTTGGACCGTGGGCTATAGCCCATATCGTACGGCATACTATGGCACGGCGTTTTTCATCATTTTTGAGGATTTGAAAAAAATTAAAAATTAAAAAAACGGTGGGTTATAGCCCATGTTTTTTGAAATTTTGAAAAAAAAAGTTAGCCTCGTTTCTCATCATTTTGGACCGTGGGCTATAGCCCATATCGTACGGCATACTATGGCACGCCGTTTTTCATTATTTTTGAGGATTTGAAAAAAATGAAAAATGAAAAAAACGGTGGGTTATAGCCCATGTTTTTTTAAATTTTGAAAAAAAAAGTTAGCCTCGTTTCTCATCATTTTGGACCGTGGGCTTTAGCCCATATCATACGGCATACTATGGCACGCCGTTTTTCATCATTTTTGAGGATTTGAAAAAAATGAAAAATGAAAAAAACGGTGGGTTATAGCCCATGTTTTTTGAAATTTTGAAAAAAAAAGTTAGCCTCGTTTCTCATCATTTTGGACCGTGGGCTATAGCCCATATCGTACGGCATACTATGGCACGCCGTTTTTGATCATTTTTGAGGATTTGAAAAAAATGAAAAATGAAAAAAACGGTGGGTTATAGCCCATGTTTTTTGAAATTTTGAAAAAAAAAGTTAGCCTCGTTTCTCATCATTTTGGACCGTGGGCTATAGCCCATATCGTACGGCATACTATGGCACGCCGTTTTTCATCATTTTTGAGGACTTGAAAAAAATGAAAAATGAAAAAAACGGTGGGTTATAGCCCATGTTTTTTGAAATTTTGAAAAAAAAAGTTAGCCTCGTTTCTCATCATTTTGGACCGTGGGCTATAGCCCATATCGTACGGCATACTATGGCACGCCGTTTTTCATTATTTTTGAGGATTTGAAAAAAATGAAAAATGAAAAAAACGGTGGGTTATAGCCCATGTTTTTTGAAATTTTGAAAAAAAAAGTTAGCCTCGTTTCTCATCATTTTGGACCGTGGGCTATAGCCCATATCGTACGGCATACTATGGCACGCCGTTTTTGATCATTTTTGAGGATTTGAAAAAAATGAAAAATGAAAAAAACGGTGGGTTATAGCCCATGTTTTTTGAAATTTTGAAAAAAAAAGTTAGCCTCGTTTCTCATCATTTTGGACCGTGGGCTATAGCCCATATCGTACGGCATACTATGGCACGCCGTTTTTCATCATTTTTGAGGATTTAAAAAAAATGAAAAATGAAAAAAACGGTGGGTTATAGCCCATGTTTTTTGAAATTTTGAAAAAAAAAGTTAGCCTCGTTTCTCATCATTTTGGACCGTGGGCTATAGCCCATATCGTACGGCATACTATGGCACGCCGTTTTTCATCATTTTTGAGGACTTGAAAAAAATGAAAAATGAAAAAAACGGTGGGTTATAGCCCATGTTTTTTGAAATTTTGAAAAAAAAAGTTAGCCTCGTTTCTCATCATTTTGGACCGTGGGCTATAGCCCATATCGTACGGCATACTATGGCACGCCGTTTTTCATCATTTTTGAGGATTTGAAAAAAATGAAAAATTTAAAAAACGGTGGGTTATAGCCCATGTTTTTTGAAATTTTGAAAAAAAAAGTTAGCCTCGTTTCTCATCATTTTGGACCGTGGGCTATAGCCCATATCGTACGGCATACTATGGCACGCCGTTTTTCATCATTTTTGAGGATTTGAAAAAAATGAAAAATGAAAAAAACGGTGGGTTATAGCCCATGTTTTTTGAAATTTTGAAAAAAAAGTTAGCCTCGTTTCTCATCATTTTGGACCGTGGGCTTTAGCCCATATCATACGGCATACTATGGCACGCCGTTTTTCATCATTTTTGAGGATTTGAAAAAAATGAAAAATGAAAAAAACGGTGGGTTATAGCCCATGTTTTTTGAAATTTTGAAAAAAAAAGTTAGCCTCGTTTCTCATCATTTTGGACCGTGGGCTATAGCCCATATCGTACGGCATACTATGGCACGCCGTTTTTGATCATTTTTGAGGATTTGAAAAAAATGAAAAATGAAAAAAACGGTGGGTTATAGCCCATGTTTTTTGAAATTTTGAAAAAAAAAGTTAGCCTCGTTTCTCATCATTTTGGACCGTGGGCTATAGCCCATATCGTACGGCATACTATGGCACGCCGTTTTTCATCATTTTTGAGGACTTGAAAAAAATGAAAAATGAAAAAAACGGTGGGTTATAGCCCATGTTTTTTGAAATTTTGAAAAAAAAAGTTAGCCTCGTTTCTCATCATTTTGGACCGTGGGCTATAGCCCATATCGTACGGCATACTATGGCACGCCGTTTTTCATTATTTTTGAGGATTTGAAAAAAATGAAAAATGAAAAAAACGGTGGGTTATAGCCCATGTTTTTTGAAATTTTGAAAAAAAAAGTTAGCCTCGTTTCTCATCATTTTGGACCGTGGGCTATAGCCCATATCGTACGGCATACTATGGCACGCCGTTTTTGATCATTTTTGAGGATTTGAAAAAAATGAAAAATGAAAAAAACGGTGGGTTATAGCCCATGTTTTTTGAAATTTTGAAAAAAAAAGTTAGCCTCGTTTCTCATCATTTTGGACCGTGGGCTATAGCCCATATCGTACGGCATACTATGGCACGCCGTTTTTCATCATTTTTGAGGATTTAAAAAAAATGAAAAATGAAAAAAACGGTGGGTTATAGCCCATGTTTTTTGAAATTTTGAAAAAAAAAGTTAGCCTCGTTTCTCATCATTTTGGACCGTGGGCTATAGCCCATATCGTACGGCATACTATGGCACGCCGTTTTTGATCATTTTTGAGGATTTGAAAAAAATGAAAAATGAAAAAAACGGTGGGTTATAGCCCATGTTTTTTGAAATTTTGAAAAAAAAAGTTAGCCTCGTTTCTCATCATTTTGGACCGTGGGCTATAGCCCATATCGTACGGCATACTATGGCACGCCGTTTTTCATCATTTTTGAGGACTTGAAAAAAATGAAAAATGAAAAAAACGGTGGGTTATAGCCCATGTTTTTTGAAATTTTGAAAAAAAAAGTTAGCCTCGTTTCTCATCATTTTGGACCGTGGGCTATAGCCCATATCGTACGGCATACTATGGCACGCCGTTTTTCATTATTTTTGAGGATTTGAAAAAAATGAAAAATGAAAAAAACGGTGGGTTATAGCCCATGTTTTTTGAAATTTTGAAAAAAAAAGTTAGCCTCGTTTCTCATCATTTTGGACCGTGGGCTATAGCCCATATCGTACGGCATACTATGGCACGCCGTTTTTGATCATTTTTGAGGATTTGAAAAAAATGAAAAATGAAAAAAACGGTGGGTTATAGCCCATGTTTTTTGAAATTTTGAAAAAAAAAGTTAGCCTCGTTTCTCATCATTTTGGACCGTGGGCTATAGCCCATATCGTACGGCATACTATGGCACGCCGTTTTTCATCATTTTTGAGGATTTAAAAAAAATGAAAAATGAAAAAAACGGTGGGTTATAGCCCATGTTTTTTGAAATTTTGAAAAAAAAAGTTAGCCTCGTTTCTCATCATTTTGGACCGTGGGCTATAGCCCATATCGTACGGCATACTATGGCACGCCGTTTTTCATCATTTTTGAGGACTTGAAAAAAATGAAAAATGAAAAAAACGGTGGGTTATAGCCCATGTTTTTTGAAATTTTGAAAAAAAAAGTTAGCCTCGTTTCTCATCATTTTGGACCGTGGGCTATAGCCCATATCGTACGGCATACTATGGCACGCCGTTTTTCATCATTTTTGAGGATTTGAAAAAAATGAAAAATTTAAAAAACGGTGGGTTATAGCCCATGTTTTTTGAAATTTTGAAAAAAAAAGTTAGCCTCGTTTCTCATCATTTTGGACCGTGGGCTATAGCCCATATCGTACGGCATACTATGGCACGCCGTTTTTCATCATTTTTGAGGATTTGAAAAAAATGAAAAATTAAAAAAACGGTGGGTTATAGCCCATGTTTTTTGAAATTTTGAAAAAAAAGTTAGCCTCGTTTCTCATCATTTTGGACCGTGGGCTATAGCCCATATCGTACGGCATACCATGGCACGCCGTTTTTCATTATTTTTGAGGATTTGAAAAAAATGAAAAATGAAAAAAACGATGGGTTATAGCCCATGTTTTTTGAAATTTTGAAAAAAAAAGTTAGCCTCGTTTCTCATCATTTTGGACCGTGGGCTATAGCCCATATCGTACGGCATACTATGGCACGCCGTTTTTCTTCATTTTTGAGGATTTGAAAAAAATGAAAAATGAAAAAAACGGTGGGTTATAGCCCATGTTTTTTGAAATTTTGAAAAAAAAAAGTTAGCCTCGTTTCTCATCATTTTGGACCGTGGGCTATAGCCCATATCGTACGGCATACTATGGCACGGCGTTTTTCATCATTTTTGAGGATTTGAAAAAAATTTAAAATTTAAAAAACGGTGGGTTATAGCCCATGTTTTTTGAAATTTTGAAAAAAAAAGTTAGCCTCGTTTCTCATCATTTTGGACCGTGGGCTATAGCCCATATCGTACGGCATACTATGGCACGCCGTTTTTCATCATTTTTGAGGATTTGAAAAAAATGAAAAATTAAAAAAACGGTGGGTTATAGCCCATGTTTTTTGAAATTTTGAAAAAAAAAGTTAGCCTCGTTTCTCATCATTTTGGACCGTGGGCTATAGCCCATATCGTACGGCATACTATGGCACGCCGTTTTTCATCATTTTTGAGGATTTGAAAAAAATGAAAAATTAAAAAAACGGTGGGTTATAGCCCATGTTTTTTGAAATTTTGAAAAAAAAGTTAGCCTCGTTTCTCATCATTTTGGACCGTGGGCTATAGCCCATATCGTACGGCATACTATGGCACGCCGTTTTTCATTATTTTTGAGGATTTGAAAAAAATGAAAAATGAAAAAAACGGTGGGTTATAGCCCATGTTTTTTGAAATTTTGAAAAAAAAAGTTAGCCTCGTTTCTCATCATTTTGGACCGTGGGCTATAGCCCATATCATACGGCATACTATGGCACGCCGTTTTTCATCATTTTTGAGGATTTGAAAAAAATGAAAAATGAAAAAAACGGTGGGTTATAGCCCATGTTTTTTTAAATTTTGAAAAAAAAAGTTAGCCTCGTTTCTCATCATTTTGGACCGTGGGCTATAGCCCATATCGTACGGCATACTATGGCACGCCGTTTTTGATCATTTTTGAGGATTTGAAAAAAATGAAAAATGAAAAAAACGGTGGGTTATAGCCCATGTTTTTTGAAATTTTGAAAAAAAAAGTTAGCCTCGTTTCTCATCATTTTGGACCGTGGGCTATAGCCCATATCGTACGGCATACTATGGCACGCCGTTTTTCATCATTTTTGAGGACTTGAAAAAAATGAAAAATGAAAAAAACGGTGGGTTATAGCCCATGTTTTTTGAAATTTTGAAAAAAAAAGTTAGCCTCGTTTCTCATCATTTTGGACCGTGGGCTATAGCCCATATCGTACGGCATACTATGGCACGCCGTTTTTCATTATTTTTGAGGATTTGAAAAAAATGAAAAATGAAAAAAACGGTGGGTTATAGCCCATGTTTTTTGAAATTTTGAAAAAAAAAGTTAGCCTCGTTTCTCATCATTTTGGACCGTGGGCTATAGCCCATATCGTACGGCATACTATGGCACGCCGTTTTTGATCATTTTTGAGGATTTGAAAAAAATGAAAAATGAAAAAAACGGTGGGTTATAGCCCATGTTTTTTGAAATTTTGAAAAAAAAAGTTAGCCTCGTTTCTCATCATTTTGGACCGTGGGCTATAGCCCATATCGTACGGCATACTATGGCACGCCGTTTTTCATCATTTTTGAGGACTTGAAAAAAATTAAAAATTAAAAAAACGGTGGGTTATAGCCCATGTTTTTTGAAATTTTGAAAAAAAAAGTTAGCCTCGTTTCTCATCATTTTGGACCGTGGGCTATAGCCCATATCGTACGGCATACTATGGCACGCCGTTTTTCATCATTTTTGAGGACTTGAAAAAAATGAAAAATTAAAAAAACGGTGGGTTATAGCCCATGTTTTTTGAAATTTTGAAAAAAAAAGTTAGCCTCGTTTCTCATCATTTTGGACCGTGGGCTATAGCCCATATCGTACGGCATACTATGGCACGCCGTTTTTCATCATTTTTGAGGATTTGAAAAAAATGAAAAATGAAAAAAACGGTGGGTTATAGCCCATGTTTTTTGAAATTTTGAAAAAAAAAGTTAGCCTCGTTTCTCATCATTTTGGACCGTGGGCTATAGCCCATATCGTACGGCATAATATGGCACGCCGTTTTTCATCATTTTTGAGGATTTGAAAAAAATGAAAAATTAAAAAAACGGTGGGTTATAGCCCATGTTTTTTGAAATTTTGAAAAAAAAAGTTAGCCTCGTTTCTCATCATTTTGGACCGTGGGCTATAGCCCATATCGTACGGCATACTATGGCACGCCGTTTTTCATCATTTTTGAGGATTTGAAAAAAATGAAAAATTAAAAAAACGGTGGGTTATAGCCCATGTTTTTTGAAATTTTGAAAAAAAAGTTAGCCTCGTTTCTCATCATTTTGGACCGTGGGCTATAGCCCATATCGTACGGCATACCATGGCACGCCGTTTTTCATTATTTTTGAGGATTTGAAAAAAATGAAAAATGAAAAAAACGATGGGTTATAGCCCATGTTTTTTGAAATTTTGAAAAAAAAAGTTAGCCTCGTTTCTCATCATTTTGGACCGTGGGCTATAGCCCATATCGTACGGCATACTATGGCACGCCGTTTTTCTTCATTTTTGAGGATTTGAAAAAAATGAAAAATGAAAAAAACGGTGGGTTATAGCCCATGTTTTTTGAAATTTTGAAAAAAAAAAGTTAGCCTCGTTTCTCATCATTTTGGACCGTGGGCTATAGCCCATATCGTACGGCATACTATGGCACGGCGTTTTTCATCATTTTTGAGGATTTGAAAAAAATTAAAAATTAAAAAAACGGTGGGTTATAGCCCATGTTTTTTGAAATTTTGAAAAAAAAAGTTAGCCTCGTTTCTCATCATTTTGGACCGTGGGCTATAGCCCATATCGTACGGCATACTATGGCACGCCGTTTTTCATTATTTTTGAGGATTTGAAAAAAATGACAAATGAAAAAAACGGTGGGTTATAGCCCATGTTTTTTGAAATTTTGAAAAAAAAAGTTAGCCTCGTTTCTCATCATTTTGGACCGTGGGCTATAGCCCATATCATACGGCATACTATGGCACGCCGTTTTTCATCATTTTTGAGGATTTGAAAAAAATGAAAAATGAAAAAAACGGTGGGTTATAGCCCATGTTTTTTGAAATTTTGAAAAAAAAAGTTAGCCTCGTTTCTCATCATTTTGGACCGTGGGCTATAGCCCATATCGTACGGCATACTATGGCACGCCGTTTTTGATCATTTTTGAGGATTTGAAAAAAATGAAAAATGAAAAAAACGGTGGGTTATAGCCCATGTTTTTTGAAATTTTGAAAAAAAAAGTTAGCCTCGTTTCTCATCATTTTGGACCGTGGGCTATAGCCCATATCGTACGGCATACTATGGCACGCCGTTTTTCTTCATTTTTGAGGATTTGAAAAAAATGAAAAATGAAAAAAACGGTGGGTTATAGCCCATGTTTTTTGAAATTTTGAAAAAAAAAAGTTAGCCTCGTTTCTCATCATTTTGGACCGTGGGCTATAGCCCATATCGTACGGCATACTATGGCACGGCGTTTTTCATCATTTTTGAGGATTTGAAAAAAATTAAAAATTAAAAAAACGGTGGGTTATAGCCCATGTTTTTTGAAATTTTGAAAAAAAAAGTTAGCCTCGTTTCTCATCATTTTGGACCGTGGGCTATAGCCCATATCGTACGGCATACTATGGCACGCCGTTTTTCATCATTTTTGAGGATTTGAAAAAAATGAAAAATTAAAAAAACGGTGGGTTATAGCCCATGTTTTTTGAAATTTTGAAAAAAAAAGTTAGCCTCGTTTCTCATCATTTTGGACCGTGGGCTATAGCCCATATCGTACGGCATACTATGGCACGCCGTTTTTCATCATTTTTGAGGATTTGAAAAAAATGAAAAATGAAAAAAACGGTGGGTTATAGCCCATGTTTTTTGAAATTTTGAAAAAAAAAGTTAGCCTCGTTTCTCATCATTTTGGACCGTGGGCTATAGCCCATATCGTACGGCATACTATGGCACGCCGTTTTTCATCATTTTTGAGGATTTGAAAAAAATGAAAAATTAAAAAAACGGTGGGTTATAGCCCATGTTTTTTGAAATTTTGAAAAAAAAAGTTAGCCTCGTTTCTCATCATTTTGGACCGTGGGCTATAGCCCATATCGTACGGCATACTATGGCACGCCGTTTTTCATCATTTTTGAGGATTTGAAAAAAATGAAAAATGAAAAAAACGGTGGGTTATAGCCCATGTTTTTTGAAATTTTGAAAAAAAAAGTTAGCCTCGTTTCTCATCATTTTGGACCGTGGGCTATAGCCCATATCGTACGGCATACTATGGCACGCCGTTTTTCATCATTTTTGAGGATTTGAAAAAAATGAAAAATTAAAAAAACGGTGGGTTATAGCCCATGTTTTTTGAAATTTTGAAAAAAAAGTTAGCCTCGTTTCTCATCATTTTGGACCGTGGGCTATAGCCCATATCGTACGGCATACCATGGCACGCCGTTTTTCATTATTTTTGAGGATTTGAAAAAAATGAAAAATGAAAAAAACGATGGGTTATAGCCCATGTTTTTTGAAATTTTGAAAAAAAAAGTTAGCCTCGTTTCTCATCATTTTGGACCGTGGGCTATAGCCCATATCGTACGGCATACTATGGCACGCCGTTTTTCTTCATTTTTGAGGATTTGAAAAAAATGAAAAATGAAAAAAACGGTGGGTTATAGCCCATGTTTTTTGAAATTTTGAAAAAAAAAAGTTAGCCTCGTTTCTCATCATTTTGGACCGTGGGCTATAGCCCATATCGTACGGCATACTATGGCACGGCGTTTTTCATCATTTTTGAGGATTTGAAAAAAATTTAAAATTTAAAAAACGGTGGGTTATAGCCCATGTTTTTTGAAATTTTGAAAAAAAAAGTTAGCCTCGTTTCTCATCATTTTGGACCGTGGGCTATAGCCCATATCGTACGGCATACTATGGCACGCCGTTTTTCATCATTTTTGAGGATTTGAAAAAAATGAAAAATTAAAAAAACGGTGGGTTATAGCCCATGTTTTTTGAAATTTTGAAAAAAAAAGTTAGCCTCGTTTCTCATCATTTTGGACCGTGGGCTATAGCCCATATCGTACGGCATACTATGGCACGCCGTTTTTCATCATTTTTGAGGATTTGAAAAAAATGAAAAATTAAAAAAACGGTGGGTTATAGCCCATGTTTTTTGAAATTTTGAAAAAAAAGTTAGCCTCGTTTCTCATCATTTTGGACCGTGGGCTATAGCCCATATCGTACGGCATACTATGGCACGCCGTTTTTCATTATTTTTGAGGATTTGAAAAAAATGAAAAATGAAAAAAACGGTGGGTTATAGCCCATGTTTTTTGAAATTTTGAAAAAAAAAGTTAGCCTCGTTTCTCATCATTTTGGACCGTGGGCTATAGCCCATATCATACGGCATACTATGGCACGCCGTTTTTCATCATTTTTGAGGATTTGAAAAAAATGAAAAATGAAAAAAACGGTGGGTTATAGCCCATGTTTTTTTAAATTTTGAAAAAAAAAGTTAGCCTCGTTTCTCATCATTTTGGACCGTGGGCTATAGCCCATATCGTACGGCATACTATGGCACGCCGTTTTTGATCATTTTTGAGGATTTGAAAAAAATGAAAAATGAAAAAAACGGTGGGTTATAGCCCATGTTTTTTGAAATTTTGAAAAAAAAAGTTAGCCTCGTTTCTCATCATTT
Source organism: Protomyctophum bolini (assembly GCF_963924005.1). Classification (NCBI taxonomy): domain Eukaryota; kingdom Metazoa; phylum Chordata; class Actinopteri; order Myctophiformes; family Myctophidae; genus Protomyctophum; species Protomyctophum bolini. The sequence goes on from NC_137871.1 coordinate 46,078,621, forward strand.
TGGACCGTGGGCTATAGCCCATATCGTACGGCATACTATGGCACGCCGTTTTTCATCATTTTTGAGGACTTGAAAAAAATGAAAAATGAAAAAAACGGTGGGTTATAGCCCATGTTTTTTGAAATTTTGAAAAAAAAAGTTAGCCTCGTTTCTCATCATTTTGGACCGTGGGCTATAGCCCATATCGTACGGCATACTATGGCACGCCGTTTTTCATTATTTTTGAGGATTTGAAAAAAATGAAAAATGAAAAAAACGGTGGGTTATAGCCCATGTTTTTTGAAATTTTGAAAAAAAAAGTTAGCCTCGTTTCTCATCATTTTGGACCGTGGGCTATAGCCCATATCGTACGGCATACTATGGCACGCCGTTTTTGATCATTTTTGAGGATTTGAAAAAAATGAAAAATGAAAAAAACGGTGGGTTATAGCCCATGTTTTTTGAAATTTTGAAAAAAAAAGTTAGCCTCGTTTCTCATCATTTTGGACCGTGGGCTATAGCCCATATCGTACGGCATACTATGGCACGCCGTTTTTCATCATTTTTGAGGACTTGAAAAAAATTAAAAATTAAAAAAACGGTGGGTTATAGCCCATGTTTTTTGAAATTTTGAAAAAAAAAGTTAGCCTCGTTTCTCATCATTTTGGACCGTGGGCTATAGCCCATATCGTACGGCATACTATGGCACGCCGTTTTTCATCATTTTTGAGGACTTGAAAAAAATTAAAAATTAAAAAAACGGTGGGTTATAGCCCATGTTTTTTGAAATTTTGAAAAAAAAAGTTAGCCTCGTTTCTCATCATTTTGGACCGTGGGCTATAGCCCATATCGTACGGCATACTATGGCACGCCGTTTTTCATCATTTTTGAGGATTTGAAAAAAATGAAAAATGAAAAAAACGGTGGGTTATAGCCCATGTTTTTTGAAATTTTGAAAAAAAAAGTTAGCCTCGTTTCTCATCATTTTGGACCGTGGGCTATAGCCCATATCGTACGGCATAATATGGCACGCCGTTTTTCATCATTTTTGAGGATTTGAAAAAAATGAAAAATTAAAAAAACGGTGGGTTATAGCCCATGTTTTTTGAAATTTTGAAAAAAAAAGTTAGCCTCGTTTCTCATCATTTTGGACCGTGGGCTATAGCCCATATCGTACGGCATACTATGGCACGCCGTTTTTCATCATTTTTGAGGATTTGAAAAAAATGAAAAATTAAAAAAACGGTGGGTTATAGCCCATGTTTTTTGAAATTTTGAAAAAAAAGTTAGCCTCGTTTCTCATCATTTTGGACCGTGGGCTATAGCCCATATCGTACGGCATACCATGGCACGCCGTTTTTCATTATTTTTGAGGATTTGAAAAAAATGAAAAATGAAAAAAACGATGGGTTATAGCCCATGTTTTTTGAAATTTTGAAAAAAAAAGTTAGCCTCGTTTCTCATCATTTTGGACCGTGGGCTATAGCCCATATCGTACGGCATACTATGGCACGCCGTTTTTCTTCATTTTTGAGGATTTGAAAAAAATGAAAAATGAAAAAAACGGTGGGTTATAGCCCATGTTTTTTGAAATTTTGAAAAAAAAAAGTTAGCCTCGTTTCTCATCATTTTGGACCGTGGGCTATAGCCCATATCGTACGGCATACTATGGCACGGCGTTTTTCATCATTTTTGAGGATTTGAAAAAAATTAAAAATTAAAAAAACGGTGGGTTATAGCCCATGTTTTTTGAAATTTTGAAAAAAAAAGTTAGCCTCGTTTCTCATCATTTTGGACCGTGGGCTATAGCCCATATCGTACGGCATACTATGGCACGCCGTTTTTCATTATTTTTGAGGATTTGAAAAAAATGAAAAATGAAAAAAACGGTGGGTTATAGCCCATGTTTTTTGAAATTTTGAAAAAAAAAGTTAGCCTCGTTTCTCATCATTTTGGACCGTGGGCTATAGCCCATATCATACGGCATACTATGGCACGCCGTTTTTCATCATTTTTGAGGATTTGAAAAAAATGAAAAATGAAAAAAACGGTGGGTTATAGCCCATGTTTTTTGAAATTTTGAAAAAAAAAGTTAGCCTCGTTTCTCATCATTTTGGACCGTGGGCTATAGCCCATATCGTACGGCATACTATGGCACGCCGTTTTTCTTCATTTTTGAGGATTTGAAAAAAATGAAAAATGAAAAAAACGGTGGGTTATAGCCCATGTTTTTTGAAATTTTGAAAAAAAAAAGTTAGCCTCGTTTCTCATCATTTTGGACCGTGGGCTATAGCCCATATCGTACGGCATACTATGGCACGGCGTTTTTCATCATTTTTGAGGATTTGAAAAAAAATAAAAATTAAAAAAACGGTGGGTTATAGCCCATGTTTTTTGAAATTTTGAAAAAAAAAGTTAGCCTCGTTTCTCATCATTTTGGACCGTGGGCTATAGCCCATATCGTACGGCATACTATGGCACGCCGTTTTTCATCATTTTTGAGGATTTGAAAAAAATGAAAAATTAAAAAAACGGTGGGTTATAGCCCATGTTTTTTGAAATTTTGAAAAAAAAAGTTAGCCTCGTTTCTCATCATTTTGGACCGTGGGCTATAGCCCATATCGTACGGCATACTATGGCACGCCGTTTTTCATCATTTTTGAGGATTTGAAAAAAATGAAAAATGAAAAAAACGGTGGGTTATAGCCCATGTTTTTTGAAATTTTGAAAAAAAAAGTTAGCCTCGTTTCTCATCATTTTGGACCGTGGGCTATAGCCCATATCGTACGGCATACTATGGCACGCCGTTTTTGATCATTTTTGAGGATTTGAAAAAAATGAAAAATGAAAAAAACGGTGGGTTATAGCCCATGTTTTTTGAAATTTTGAAAAAAAAAGTTAGCCTCGTTTCTCATCATTTTGGACCGTGGGCTATAGCCCATATCGTACGGCATACTATGGCACGCCGTTTTTCATCATTTTTGAGGATTTAAAAAAAATGAAAAATGAAAAAAACGGTGGGTTATAGCCCATGTTTTTTGAAATTTTGAAAAAAAAAGTTAGCCTCGTTTCTCATCATTTTGGACCGTGGGCTATAGCCCATATCGTACGGCATACTATGGCACGCCGTTTTTCATCATTTTTGAGGACTTGAAAAAAATGAAAAATGAAAAAAACGGTGGGTTATAGCCCATGTTTTTTGAAATTTTGAAAAAAAAAGTTAGCCTCGTTTCTCATCATTTTGGACCGTGGGCTATAGCCCATATCGTACGGCATACTATGGCACGCCGTTTTTGATCATTTTTGAGGATTTGAAAAAAATGAAAAATGAAAAAAACGGTGGGTTATAGCCCATGTTTTTTGAAATTTTGAAAAAAAAAGTTAGCCTCGTTTCTCATCATTTTGGACCGTGGGCTATAGCCCATATCGTACGGCATACTATGGCACGCCGTTTTTCTTCATTTTTGAGGATTTGAAAAAAATGAAAAATGAAAAAAACGGTGGGTTATAGCCCATGTTTTTTGAAATTTTGAAAAAAAAAAGTTAGCCTCGTTTCTCATCATTTTGGACCGTGGGCTATAGCCCATATCGTACGGCATACTATGGCACGGCGTTTTTCATCATTTTTGAGGATTTGAAAAAAATTAAAAATTAAAAAAACGGTGGGTTATAGCCCATGTTTTTTGAAATTTTGAAAAAAAAAGTTAGCCTCGTTTCTCATCATTTTGGACCGTGGGCTATAGCCCATATCGTACGGCATACTATGGCACGCCGTTTTTCATCATTTTTGAGGATTTGAAAAAAATGAAAAATTAAAAAAACGGTGGGTTATAGCCCATGTTTTTTGAAATTTTGAAAAAAAAAGTTAGCCTCGTTTCTCATCATTTTGGACCGTGGGCTATAGCCCATATCGTACGGCATACTATGGCACGCCGTTTTTCATCATTTTTGAGGATTTGAAAAAAATGAAAAATGAAAAAAACGGTGGGTTATAGCCCATGTTTTTTGAAATTTTGAAAAAAAAAGTTAGCCTCGTTTCTCATCATTTTGGACCGTGGGCTATAGCCCATATCGTACGGCATACTATGGCACGCCGTTTTTGATCATTTTTGAGGATTTGAAAAAAATGAAAAATGAAAAAAACGGTGGGTTATAGCCCATGTTTTTTGAAATTTTGAAAAAAAAAGTTAGCCTCGTTTCTCATCATTTTGGACCGTGGGCTATAGCCCATATCGTACGGCATACTATGGCACGCCGTTTTTCATCATTTTTGAGGATTTAAAAAAAATGAAAAATGAAAAAAACGGTGGGTTATAGCCCATGTTTTTTGAAATTTTGAAAAAAAAAGTTAGCCTCGTTTCTCATCATTTTGGACCGTGGGCTATAGCCCATATCGTACGGCATACTATGGCACGCCGTTTTTCATCATTTTTGAGGACTTGAAAAAAATTAAAAATTAAAAAAACGGTGGGTTATAGCCCATGTTTTTTTAAATTTTGAAAAAAAAAGTTAGCCTCGTTTCTCATCATTTTGGACCGTGGGCTATAGCCCATATCGTACGGCATACTATGGCACGCCGTTTTTCATCATTTTTGAGGATTTGAAAAAAATGAAAAATGAAAAAAACGGTGCGTTATAGCCCATGTTTTTTGAAATTTTGAAAAAAAAAGTTAGCCTCGTTTCTCATCATTTTGGACCGTGGGCTATAGCCCATATCGTACGGCATACTATGGCACGCCGTTTTTCATCATTTTTGAGGATTTGAAAAAAATGAAAAATTAAAAAAACGGTGGGTTATAGCCCATGTTTTTTGAAATTTTGAAAAAAAAAGTTAGCCTCGTTTCTCATCATTTTGGACCGTGGGCTATAGCCCATATCGTACGGCATACTATGGCACGCCGTTTTTCATCATTTTTGAGGATTTAAAAAAAATGAAAAATGAAAAAAACGGTGGGTTATAGCCCATGTTTTTTGAAATTTTGAAAAAAAAAGTTAGCCTCGTTTCTCATCATTTTGGACCGTGGGCTATAGCCCATATCGTACGGCATACTATGGCACGCCGTTTTTCATCATTTTTGAGGACTTGAAAAAAATTAAAAATTAAAAAAACGGTGGGTTATAGCCCATGTTTTTTTAAATTTTGAAAAAAAAAGTTAGCCTCGTTTCTCATCATTTTGGACCGTGGGCTATAGCCCATATCGTACGGCATACTATGGCACGCCGTTTTTCATCATTTTTGAGGATTTGAAAAAAATGAAAAATGAAAAAAACGGTGGGTTATAGCCCATGTTTTTTGAAATTTTGAAAAAAAAAGTTAGCCTCGTTTCTCATCATTTTGGACCGTGGGCTATAGCCCATATCGTACGGCATACTATGGCACGCCGTTTTTCATCATTTTTGAGGATTTGAAAAAAATGAAAAATTAAAAAAACGGTGGGTTATAGCCCATGTTTTTTGAAATTTTGAAAAAAAAAGTTAGCCTCGTTTCTCATCATTTTGGACCGTGGGCTATAGCCCATATCGTACGGCATACTATGGCACGCCGTTTTTCATCATTTTTGAGGATTTGAAAAAAATGAAAAATTAAAAAAACGGTGGGTTATAGCCCATGTTTTTTGAAATTTTGAAAAAAAAGTTAGCCTCGTTTCTCATCATTTTGGACCGTGGGCTATAGCCCATATCGTACGGCATACCATGGCACGCCGTTTTTCATTATTTTTGAGGATTTGAAAAAAATGAAAAATGAAAAAAACGATGGGTTATAGCCCATGTTTTTTGAAATTTTGAAAAAAAAAGTTAGCCTCGTTTCTCATCATTTTGGACCGTGGGCTATAGCCCATATCGTACGGCATACTATGGCACGCCGTTTTTCTTCATTTTTGAGGATTTGAAAAATATGAAAAATGAAAAAAACGGTGGGTTATAGCCCATGTTTTTTGAAATTTTGAAAAAAAAAAGTTAGCCTCGTTTCTCATCATTTTGGACCGTGGGCTATAGCCCATATCGTACGGCATACTATGGCACGGCGTTTTTCATCATTTTTGAGGATTTGAAAAAAATTAAAAATTAAAAAAACGGTGGGTTATAGCCCATGTTTTTTGAAATTTTGAAAAAAAAAGTGAGCCTCGTTTCTCATCATTTTGGACCGTGGGCTATAGCCCATATCGTACGGCATACTATGGCACGCCGTTTTTCATTTTTTTTGAGGATTTGAAAAAAATGAAAAATGAAAAAAACGGTGGGTTATAGCCCATGTTTTTTGAAATTTTGAAAAACAAAGTTAGCCTCGTTTCTCATCATTTTGGACCGTGGGCTATAGCCCATATCATACGGCATACTATGGCACGCCGTTTTTCATCATTTTTGAGGATTTGAAAAAAATGAATAATGAAAAAAACGGTGGGTTATAGCCCATGTTTTTTGAAATTTTGAAAAAAAAAGTTAGCCTCGTTTCTCATCATTTTGGACCGTGGGCTATAGCCCATATCGTACGGCATACTATGGCACGCCGTTTTTGATCATTTTTGAGGATTTGAAAAAAATGAAAAATGAAAAAAACGGTGGGTTATAGCCCATGTTTTTTGAAATTTTGAAAAAAAAAGTTAGCCTCGTTTCTCATCATTTTGGACCGTGGGCTATAGCCCATATCGTACGGCATACTATGGCACGCCGTTTTTCTTCATTTTTGAGGATTTGAAAAAAATGAAAAATGAAAAAAACGGTGGGTTATAGCCCATGTTTTTTGAAATTTTGAAAAAAAAAAGTTAGCCTCGTTTCTCATCATTTTGGACCGTGGGCTATAGCCCATATCGTACGGCATACTATGGCACGGCGTTTTTCATCATTTTTGAGGATTTGAAAAAAATTAAAAATTAAAAAAACGGTGGGTTATAGCCCATGTTTTTTGAAATTTTGAAAAAAAAAGTTAGCCTCGTTTCTCATCATTTTGGACCGTGGGCTATAGCCCATATCGTACGGCATACTATGGCACGCCGTTTTTCATCATTTTTGAGGATTTGAAAAAAATGAAAAATTAAAAAAACGGTGGGTTATAGCCCATGTTTTTTGAAATTTTGGAAAAAAAAGTTAGCCTCGTTTCTCATCATTTTGGACCGTGGGCTATAGCCCATATCGTACGGCATACTATGGCACGCCGTTTTTCATCATTTTTGAGGATTTGAAAAAAATTAAAAATTAAAAAAACGGTGGGTTATAGCCCATGTTTTTTGAAATTTTGAAAAAAAAGTTAGCCTCGTTTCTCATCATTTTGGACCGTGGGCTATAGCCCATATCGTACGGCATACTATGGCACGCCGTTTTTCATTATTTTTGAGGATTTGAAAAAAATGAAAAATGAAAAAAACGGTGGGTTATAGCCCATGTTTTTTGAAATTTTGAAAAAAAAAATAGCCTCGTTTCTCATCATTTTGGACCGTGGGCTATAGCCCATATCATACGGCATACTATGGCACGCCGTTTTTCATCATTTTTGAGGATTTGAAAAAAATGAAAAATAAAAAAAACGGTGGGTTATAGCCCATGTTTTTTGAAATTTTGAAAAAAAAAGTTAGCCTCGTTTCTCATCATTTTGGACCGTGGGCTATAGCCCATATCGTACGGCATACTATGGCACGCCGTTTTTGATCATTTTTGAGGATTTGAAAAAAATGAAAAATGAAAAAAACGGTGGGTTATAGCCCATGTTTTTTGAAATTTTGAAAAAAAAAGTTAGCCTCGTTTCTCATCATTTTGGACCGTGGGCTATAGCCCATATCGTACGGCATACTATGGCACGCCGTTTTTCATCATTTTTGAGGACTTGAAAAAAATGAAAAATGAAAAAAACGGTGGGTTATAGCCCATGTTTTTTGAAATTTTGAAAAAAAAAGTTAGCCTCGTTTCTCATCATTTTGGACCGTGGGCTATAGCCCATATCGTACGGCATACTATGGCACGCCGTTTTTCATTATTTTTGAGGATTTGAAAAAAATGAAAAATTAAAAAAACGGTGGGTTATAGCCCATGTTTTTTGAAATTTTGAAAAAAAAAGTTAGCCTCGTTTCTCATCATTTTGGACCGTGGGCTATAGCCCATATCGTACGGCATACTATGGCACGCCGTTTTTGATCATTTTTGAGGATTTGAAAAAAATGAAAAATGAAAAAAACGGTGGGTTATAGCCCATGTTTTTTGAAATTTTGAAAAAAAAAGTTAGCCTCGTTTCTCATCATTTTGGACCGTGGGCTATAGCCCATATCGTACGGCATACTATGGCACGCCGTTTTTCATCATTTTTGAGGATTTAAAAAAAATGAAAAATGAAAAAAACGGTGGGTTATAGCCCATGTTTTTTGAAATTTTGAAAAAAAAAGTTAGCCTCGTTTCTCATCATTTTGGACCGTGGGCTATAGCCCATATCGTACGGCATACTATGGCACGCCGTTTTTCATCATTTTTGAGGACTTGAAAAAAATTAAAAATTAAAAAAACGGTGGGTTATAGCCCATGTTTTTTGAAATTTTGAAAAAAAAAGTTAGCCTCGTTTCTCATCATTTTGGACCGTGGGCTATAGCCCATATCGTACGGCATACTATGGCACGCCGTTTTTCATCATTTTTGAGGATTTGAAAAAAATGAAAAATGAAAAAAACGGTGGGTTATAGCCCATGTTTTTTGAAATTTTGAAAAAAAAAGTTAGCCTCGTTTCTCATCATTTTGGACCGTGGGCTATAGCCCATATCGTACGGCATACTATGGCACGCCGTTTTTCATCATTTTTGAGGATTTGAAAAAAATGAAAAATTAAAAAAACGGTGGGTTATAGCCCATGTTTTTTGAAATTTTGAAAAAAAAAGTTAGCCTCGTTTCTCATCATTTTGGACCGTGGGCTATAGCCCATATCGTACGGCATACTATGGCACGCCGTTTTTCATCATTTTTGAGGATTTGAAAAAAATTAAAAATTAAAAAAACGGTGGGTTATAGCCCATGTTTTTTGAAATTTTGAAAAAAAAGTTAGCCTCGTTTCTCATCATTTTGGACCGTGGGCTATAGCCCATATCGTACGGCATACCATGGCACGCCGTTTTTCATTATTTTTGAGGATTTGAAAAAAATGAAAAATGAAAAAAACGATGGGTTATAGCCCATGTTTTTTGAAATTTTGAAAAAAAAAGTTAGCCTCGTTTCTCATCATTTTGGACCGTGGGCTATAGCCCATATCGTACGGCATACTATGGCACGCCGTTTTTCTTCATTTTTGAGGATTTGAAAAAAATGAAAAATGAAAAAAACGGTGGGTTATAGCCCATGTTTTTTGAAATTTTGAAAAAAAAAAGTTAGCCTCGTTTCTCATCATTTTGGACCGTGGGCTATAGCCCATATCGTACGGCATACTATGGCACGGCGTTTTTCATCATTTTTGAGGATTTGAAAAAAATTAAAAATTAAAAAAACGGTGGGTTATAGCCCATGTTTTTTGAAATTTTGAAAAAAAAAGTTAGCCTCGTTTCTCATCATTTTGGACCGTGGGCTATAGCCCATATCGTACGGCATACTATGGCACGCCGTTTTTCATTATTTTTGAGGATTTGAAAAAAATGAAAAATGAAAAAAACGGTGGGTTATAGCCCATGTTTTTTGAAATTTTGAAAAAAAAAGTTAGCCTCGTTTCTCATCATTTTGGACCGTGGGCTATAGCCCATATCATACGGCATACTATGGCACGCCGTTTTTCATCATTTTTGAGGATTTGAAAAAAATGAAAAATGAAAAAAACGGTGGGTTATAGCCCATGTTTTTTGAAATTTTGAAAAAAAAGTTAGCCTCGTTTCTCATCATTTTGGACCGTGGGCTATAGCCCATATCGTACGGCATACCATGGCACGCCGTTTTTCATTATTTTTGAGGATTTGAAAAAAATGAAAAATGAAAAAAAACGATGGGTTATAGCCCATGTTTTTTGAAATTTTGAAAAAAAAAGTTAGCCTCGTTTCTCATCATTTTGGACCGTGGGCTATAGCCCATATCGTACGGCATACTATGGCACGCCGTTTTTCTTCATTTTTGAGGATTTGAAAAAAATGAAAAATGAAAAAAACGGTGGGTTATAGCCCATGTTTTTTGAAATTTTGAAAAAAAAAAGTTAGCCTCGTTTCTCATCATTTTGGACCGTGGGCTATAGCCCATATCGTACGGCATACTATGGCACGGCGTTTTTCATCATTTTTGAGGATTTGAAAAAAATGAAAAATGAAAAAAACGGTGGGTTATAGCCCATGTTTTTTGAAATTTTGAAAAAAAAAGTTAGCCTCGTTTCTCATCATTTTGGACCGTGGGCTATAGCCCATATCGTACGGCATACTATGGCACGCCGTTTTTCATCATTTTTGAGGACTTGAAAAAAATGAAAAATGAAAAAAACGGTGGGTTATAGCCCATGTTTTTTGAAATTTTGAAAAAAAAAGTTAGCCTCGTTTCTCATCATTTTGGACCGTGGGCTATAGCCCATATCGTACGGCATACTATGGCACGCCGTTTTTCATCATTTTTGAGGATTTGAAAAAAATGAAAAATGTAAAAAAAAACGGTGGGTTATAGCCCATGTTTTTTGAAATTAAAAAAAAAAAAGTTAGCCTCGTTTCTCATCATTTTGGACCGTGGGCTATAGCCCATATCGTACGGCATACTATGGCACGCCGTTTTTCATCATTTTTGAGGATTTGAAAAAAATGAAAAATTAAAAAAACGGTGGGTTATAGCCCATGTTTTTTGAAATTTTGAAAAAAAAAGTTTGCCTCGTTTCTCATCATTTTGGACCGTGGGCTATAGCCCATATCGTACGGCATACTATGGCACGCCGTTTTTCATCATTTTTGAGGATTTGAAAAAAATGAAAAATGAAAAAAACGGTGGGTTATAGCCCATGTTTTTTGAAATTTTGAAAAAAAAAGTTAGCCTCGTTTCTCATCATTTTGGACCGTGGGCTATAGCCCATATCGTACGGCATACTATGGCACGCCGTTTTTCATCATTTTTGAGGATTTGAAAAAAATTAAAAATTAAAAAAACGGTGGGTTATAGCCCATGTTTTTTGAAATTTTGAAAAAAAAGTTAGCCTCGTTTCTCATCATTTTGGACCGTGGGCTATAGCCCATATCGTACGGCATACCATGGCACGCCGTTTTTCATTATTTTTGAGGATTTGAAAAAAATGAAAAATGAAAAAAACGATGGGTTATAGCCCATGTTTTTTGAAATTTTGAAAAAAAAAGTTAGCCTCGTTTCTCATCATTTTGGACCGTGGGCTATAGCCCATATCGTACGGCATACTATGGCACGCCGTTTTTCATTATTTTTGAGGATTTGAAAAAAATGAAAAATGAAAAAAACGGTGGGTTATAGCCCATGTTTTTTGAAATTTTGAAAAAAAAAGTTAGCCTCGTTTCTCATCATTTTGGACCGTGGGCTATAGCCCATATCATACGGCATACTATGGCACGCCGTTTTTCATCATTTTTGAGGATTTGAAAAAAATGAAAAATGAAAAAAACGGTGGGTTATAGCCCATGTTTTTTGAAATTTTGAAAAAAAAAGTTAGCCTCGTTTCTCATCATTTTGGACCGTGGGCTATAGCCCATATCGTACGGCATACTATGGCACGCCGTTTTTGATCATTTTTGAGGATTTGAAAAAAATGAAAAATGAAAAAAACGGTGGGTTATAGCCCATGTTTTTTGAAATTTTGAAAAAAAAAGTTAGCCTCGTTTCTCATCATTTTGGACCGTGGGCTATAGCCCATATCGTACGGCATACTATGGCACGCCGTTTTTCATCATTTTTGAGGATTTGAAAAAAATGAAAAATGAAAAAAACGGTGGGTTATAGCCCATGTTTTTTGAAATTTTGAAAAAAAAAGTTAGCCTCGTTTCTCATCATTTTGGACCGTGGGCTATAGCCCATATCGTACGGCATACTATGGCACGCCGTTTTTCATCATTTTTGAGGATTTGAAAAAAATTAAAAATTAAAAAAACGGTGGGTTATAGCCCATGTTTTTTGAAATTTTGAAAAAAAAGTTAGCCTCGTTTCTCATCATTTTGGACCGTGGGCTATAGCCCATATCGTACGGCATACCATGGCACGCCGTTTTTCATTATTTTTGAGGATTTGAAAAAAATGAAAAATGAAAAAAACGATGGGTTATAGCCCATGTTTTTTGAAATTTTGAAAAAAAAAGTTAGCCTCGTTTCTCATCATTTTGGACCGTGGGCTATAGCCCATATCGTACGGCATACTATGGCACGCCGTTTTTCATTATTTTTGAGGATTTGAAAAAAATGAAAAATGAAAAAAACGGTGGGTTATAGCCCATGTTTTTTGAAATTTTGAAAAAAAAAGTTAGCCTCGTTTCTCATCATTTTGGACCGTGGGCTATAGCCCATATCATACGGCATACTATGGCACGCCGTTTTTCATCATTTTTGAGGATTTGAAAAAAATGAAAAATGAAAAAAACGGTGGGTTATAGCCCATGTTTTTTTAAATTTTGAAAAAAAAAGTTAGCCTCGTTTCTCATCATTTTGGACCGTGGGCTATAGCCCATATCGTACGGCATACTATGGCACGCCGTTTTTGATCATTTTTGAGGATTTGAAAAAAATGAAAAATGAAAAAAACGGTGGGTTATAGCCCATGTTTTTTGAAATTTTGAAAAAAAAAGTTAGCCTCGTTTCTCATCATTTTGGACCGTGGGCTATAGCCCATATCGTACGGCATACTATGGCACGCCGTTTTTCATCATTTTTGAGGATTTAAAAAAAATGAAAAATGAAAAAAACGGTGGGTTATAGCCCATGTTTTTTGAAATTTTGAAAAAAAAAGTTAGCCTCGTTTCTCATCATTTTGGACCGTGGGCTATAGCCCATATCGTACGGCATACTATGGCACGCCGTTTTTCATCATTTTTGAGGACTTGAAAAAAATTAAAAATTAAAAAAACGGTGGGTTATAGCCCATGTTTTTTGAAATTTTGAAAAAAAAAGTTAGCCTCGTTTCTCATCATTTTGGACCGTGGGCTATAGCCCATATCGTACGGCCTACTATGGCACGCCGTTTTTCATCATTTTTGAGGATTTGAAAAAAATGAAAAATGAAAAAAAACGGTGGGTTATAGCCCATGTTTTTGAAATTTTGAAAAAAAAAGTTAGCCTCGTTTCTCATCATTTTGGACCGTGGGCTATAGCCCATATCGTACGGCATACTATGGCACGCCGTTTTTCATCATTTTTGAGGATTTGAAAAAAATGAAAAATTAAAAAAACGGTGGGTTATAGCCCATGTTTTTTGAAATTTTGAAAAAAAAGTTAGCCTCGTTTCTCATCATTTTGGACCGTGGGCTATAGCCCATATCGTACGGCATACCATGGCACGCCGTTTTTCATTATTTTTGAGGATTTGAAAAAAATGAAAAATGAAAAAAACGATGGGTTATAGCCCATGTTTTTTGAAATTTTGAAAAAAAAAGTTAGCCTCGTTTCTCATCATTTTGGACCGTGGGCTATAGCCCATATCGTACGGCATACTATGGCACGCCGTTTTTCTTCATTTTTGAGGATTTGAAAAAAATGAAAAATGAAAAAAACGGTGGGTTATAGCCCATGTTTTTTGAAATTTTGAAAAAAAAAAGTTAGCCTCGTTTCTCATCATTTTGGACCGTGGGCTATAGCCCATATCGTACGGCATACTATGGCACGGCGTTTTTCATCATTTTTGAGGATTTGAAAAAAATTAAAAATTAAAAAAACGGTGGGTTATAGCCCATGTTTTTTGAAATTTTGAAAAAAAAAGTTAGCCTCGTTTCTCATCATTTTGGACCGTGGGCTATAGCCCATATCGTACGGCATACTATGGCACGCCGTTTTTCATCATTTTTGAGGATTTGAAAAAAATGAAAAATTAAAAAAACGGTGGGTTATAGCCCATGTTTTTTGAAATTTTGAAAAAAAAAGTTAGCCTCGTTTCTCATCATTTTGGACCGTGGGCTATAGCCCATATCGTACGGCATACTATGGCACGCCGTTTTTCATCATTTTTGAGGATTTGAAAAAAATGAAAAATTAAAAAAACGGTGGGTTATAGCCCATGTTTTTTGAAATTTTGAAAAAAAAAGTTAGCCTCGTTTCTCATCATTTTGGACCGTGGGCTATAGCCCATATCGTACGGCATACTATGGCACGCCGTTTTTCATCATTTTTGAGGATTTGAAAAAAATGAAAAATTAAAAAAACGGTGGGTTATAGCCCATGTTTTTTGAAATTTTGAAAAAAAAAGTTAGCCTCGTTTCTCATCATTTTGGACCGTGGGCTATAGCCCATATCGTACGGCATACTATGGCACGCCGTTTTTCATCATTTTTGAGGACTTGAAAAAAATTAAAAATTAAAAAAACGGTGGGTTATAGCCCATGTTTTTTGAAATTTTGAAAAAAAAAGTTAGCCTCGTTTCTCATCATTTTGGACCGTGGGCTATAGCCCATATCGTACGGCCTACTATGGCACGCCGTTTTTCATCATTTTTGAGGATTTGAAAAAAATGAAAAATGAAAAAAACGGTGGGTTATAGCCCATGTTTTTTGAAATTTTGAAAAAAAAAGTTAGCCTCGTTTCTCATCATTTTGGACCGTGGGCTATAGCCCATATCGTACGGCATACTATGGCACGCCGTTTTTCATCATTTTTGAGGATTTGAAAAAAATGAAAAATTAAAAAAACGGTGGGTTATAGCCCATGTTTTTTGAAATTTTGAAAAAAAAGTTAGCCTCGTTTCTCATCATTTTGGACCGTGGGCTATAGCCCATATCGTACGGCATACCATGGCACGCCGTTTTTCATTATTTTTGAGGATTTGAAAAAAATGAAAAATGAAAAAAACGATGGGTTATAGCCCATGTTTTTTGAAAATTTGAAAAAAAAAGTTAGCCTCGTTTCTCATCATTTTGGACCGTGGGCTATAGCCCATATCGTACGGCATACTATGGCACGCCGTTTTTCTTCATTTTTGAGGATTTGAAAAAAATGAAAAATGAAAAAAACGGTGGGTTATAGCCCATGTTTTTTGAAATTTTGAAAAAAAAAAGTTAGCCTCGTTTCTCATCATTTTGGACCGTGGGCTATAGCCCATATCGTACGGCATACTATGGCACGGCGTTTTTCATCATTTTTGAGGATTTGAAAAAAATTAAAAATTAAAAAAACGGTGGGTTATAGCCCATGTTTTTTGAAATTTTGAAAAAAAAAGTTAGCCTCGTTTCTCATCATTTTGGACCGTGGGCTATAGCCCATATCGTACGGCATACTATGGCACGCCGTTTTTCATCATTTTTGAGGATTTGAAAAAAATGAAAAATTAAAAAAACGGTGGGTTATAGCCCATGTTTTTTGAAATTTTGAAAAAAAAAGTTAGCCTCGTTTCTCATCATTTTGGACCGTGGGCTATAGCCCATATCGTACGGCATACTATGGCACGCCGTTTTTCATCATTTTTGAGGATTTGAAAAAAATGAAAAATTAAAAAAACGGTGGGTTATAGCCCATGTTTTTTGAAATTTTGAAAAAAAAGTTAGCCTCGTTTCTCATCATTTTGGACCGTGGGCTATAGCCCATATCGTACGGCATACTATGGCACGCCGTTTTTCATTATTTTTGAGGATTTGAAAAAAATGAAAAATGAAAAAAACGGTGGGTTATAGCCCATGTTTTTTGAAATTTTGAAAAAAAAAGTTAGCCTCGTTTCTCATCATTTTGGACCGTGGGCTATAGCCCATATCATACGGCATACTATGGCACGCCGTTTTTCATCATTTTTGAGGATTTGAAAAAAATGAAAAATGAAAAAAACGGTGGGTTATAGCCCATGTTTTTTGAAATTTTGAAAAAAAAAGTTAGCCTCGTTTCTCATCATTTTGGACCGTGGGCTATAGCCCATATCGTACGGCATACTATGGCACGGCGTTTTTCATCATTTTTGAGGATTTGAAAAAAATGAAAAATTAAAAAAACGGTGGGTTATAGCCCATGTTTTTTGAAATTTTGAAAAAAAAAGTTAGCCTCGTTTCTCATCATTTTGGACCGTGGGCTATAGCCCATATCGTACGGCATACTATGGCACGCCGTTTTTCATCATTTTTGAGGATTTGAAAAAAATGAAAAATTAAAAAAACGGTGGGTTATAGCCCATGTTTTTTGAAATTTTGAAAAAAAAAGTTAGCCTCGTTTCTCATCATTTTGGACCGTGGGCTATAGCCCATATCGTACGGCATACTATGGCACGGCGTTTTTCATCATTTTTGAGGATTTGAAAAAAATTAAAAATTAAAAAAACGGTGGGTTATAGCCCATGTTTTTTGAAATTTTGAAAAAAAAAGTTAGCCTCGTTTCTCATCATTTTGGACCGTGGGCTATAGCCCATATCGTACGGCATACTATGGCACGCCGTTTTTCATCATTTTTGAGGATTTGAAAAAAATGAAAAATTAAAAAAACGGTGGGTTATAGCCCATGTTTTTTGAAATTTTGAAAAAAAAAGTTAGCCTCGTTTCTCATCATTTTGGACCGTGGGCTATAGCCCATATCGTACGGCATACTATGGCACGCCGTTTTTCATCATTTTTGAGGATTTGAAAAAAATGAAAAATTAAAAAAACGGTGGGTTATAGCCCATGTTTTTTGAAATTTTGAAAAAAAAGTTAGCCTCGTTTCTCATCATTTTGGACCGTGGGCTATAGCCCATATCGTACGGCATACTATGGCACGCCGTTTTTCATTATTTTTGAGGATTTGAAAAAAATGAAAAATGAAAAAAACGGTGGGTTATAGCCCATGTTTTTTGAAATTTTGAAAAAAAAAGTTAGCCTCGTTTCTCATCATTTTGGACCGTGGGCTATAGCCCATATCATACGGCATACTATGGCACGCCGTTTTTCATCATTTTTGAGGATTTGAAAAAAATGAAAAATGAAAAAAACGGTGGGTTATAGCCCATGTTTTTTGAAATTTTGAAAAAAAAAGTTAGCCTCGTTTCTCATCATTTTGGACCGTGGGCTATAGCCCATATCGTACGGCATACTATGGCACGGCGTTTTTCATCATTTTTGAGGATTTGAAAAAAATGAAAAATTAAAAAAACGGTGGGTTATAGCCCATGTTTTTTGAAATTTTGAAAAAAAAAGTTAGCCTCGTTTCTCATCATTTTGGACCGTGGGCTATAGCCCATATCGTACGGCATACTATGGCACGCCGTTTTTCATCATTTTTGAGGATTTGAAAAAAATGAAAAATTAAAAAAACGGTGGGTTATAGCCCATGTTTTTTGAAATTTTGAAAAAAAAAGTTAGCCTCGTTTCTCATCATTTTGGACCGTGGGCTATAGCCCATATCGTACGGCATACTATGGCACGCCGTTTTTCATCATTTTTGAGGATTTGAAAAAAATGAAAAATTAAAAAAACGGTGGGTTATAGCCCATGTTTTTTGAAATTTTGAAAAAAAAGTTAGCCTCGTTTCTCATCATTTTGGACCGTGGGCTATAGCCCATATCGTACGGCATACTATGGCACGCCGTTTTTCATTATTTTTGAGGATTTGAAAAAAATGAAAAATGAAAAAAACGGTGGGTTATAGCCCATGTTTTTTGAAATTTTGAAAAAAAAAGTTAGCCTCGTTTCTCATCATTTTGGACCGTGGGCTATAGCCCATATCATACGGCATACTATGGCACGCCGTTTTTCATCATTTTTGAGGATTTGAAAAAAATGAAAAATGAAAAAAACGGTGGGTTATAGCCCATGTTTTTTGAAATTTTGAAAAAAAAAGTTAGCCTCGTTTCTCATCATTTTGGACCGTGGGCTATAGCCCATATCGTACGGCATACTATGGCACGCCGTTTTTGATCATTTTTGAGGATTTGAAAAAAATGAAAAATGAAAAAAACGGTGGGTTATAGCCCATGTTTTTTGAAATTTTGAAAAAAAAAGTTAGCCTCGTTTCTCATCATTTTGGACCGTGGGCTATAGCCCATATCGTACGGCATACTATGGCACGCCGTTTTTCATCATTTTTGAGGACTTGAAAAAAATGAAAAATGAAAAAAACGGTGGGTTATAGCCCATGTTTTTTGAAATTTTGAAAAAAAAAGTTAGCCTCGTTTCTCATCATTTTGGACCGTGGGCTATAGCCCATATCGTACGGCATACTATGGCACGCCGTTTTTCATTATTTTTGAGGATTTGAAAAAAATGAAAAATGAAAAAAACGGTGGGTTATAGCCCATGTTTTTTGAAATTTTGAAAAAAAAAGTTAGCCTCGTTTCTCATCATTTTGGACCGTGGGCTATAGCCCATATCGTACGGCATACTATGGCACGCCGTTTTTGATCATTTTTGAGGATTTGAAAAAAATGAAAAATGGAAAAAACGGTGGGTTATAGCCCATGTTTTTTGAAATTTTGAAAAAAAAAGTTAGCCTCGTTTCTCATCATTTTGGACCGTGGGCTATAGCCCATATCGTACGGCATACTATGGCACGCCGTTTTTCATCATTTTTGAGGATTTAAAAAAAATGAAAAATGAAAAAAACGGTGGGTTATAGCCCATGTTTTTTGAAATTTTGAAAAAAAAAGTTAGCCTCGTTTCTCATCATTTTGGACCGTGGGCTATAGCCCATATCGTACGGCATACTATGGCACGCCGTTTTTCATCATTTTTGAGGACTTGAAAAAAATTAGAAATTTAAAAAACGGTGGGTTATAGCCCATGTTTTTTGAAATTTTGAAAAAAAAAGTTAGCCTCGTTTCTCATCATTTTGGACCGTGGGCTATAGCCCATATCGTACGGCATACTATGGCACGCCGTTTTTCATCATTTTTGAGGATTTGAAAAAAATGAAAAATGAAAAAAACGGTGGGTTATAGCCCATGTTTTTTGAAATTTTGAAAAAAAAAGTTAGCCTCGTTTCTCATCATTTTGGACCGTGGGCTATAGCCCATATCGTACGGCATACTATGGCACGCCGTTTTTCATCATTTTTGAGGATTTTAAAAAAATGAAAAATTAAAAAAACGGTGGGTTATAGCCCATGTTTTTTGAAATTTTGAAAAAAAAAGTTAGCCTCGTTTCTCATCATTTTGGACCGTGGGCTATAGCCCATATCGTACGGCATACTATGGCACGCCGTTTTTCATCATTTTTGAGGATTTGAAAAAAATGAAAAATTAAAAAAACGGTGGGTTATAGCCCATGTTTTTTGAAATTTTGAAAAAAAAGTTAGCCTCGTTTCTCATCATTTTGGACCGTGGGCTATAGCCCATATCGTACGGCATACCATGGCACGCCGTTTTTCATTATTTTTGAGGATTTGAAAAAATTGAAAAATGAAAAAAACGATGGGTTATAGCCCATGTTTTTTGAAATTTTGAAAAAAAAAGTTAGCCTCGTTTCTCATCATTTTGGACCGTGGGCTATAGCCCATATCGTACGGCATACTATGGCACGCCGTTTTTCTTCATTTTTGAGTATTTGAAAAAAATGAAAAATGAAAAAAACGGTGGGTTATAGCCCATGTTTTTTGAAATTTTGAAAAAAAAAAGTTAGCCTCGTTTCTCATCATTTTGGACCGTGGGCTATAGCCCATATCGTACGGCATACTATGGCACGGCGTTTTTCATCATTTTTGAGGATTTGAAAAAAATTAAAAATTAAAAAAACGGTGGGTTATAGCCCATGTTTTTTGAAATTTTGAAAAAAAAAGTTAGCCTCGTTTCTCATCATTTTGGACCGTGGGCTATAGCCCATATCGTACGGCATACTATGGCACGCCGTTTTTCATTATTTTTGAGGATTTGAAAAAAATGAAAAATGAAAAAAACGGTGGGTTATAGCCCATGTTTTTTGAAATTTTGGAAAAAAAAGTTAGCCTCGTTTCTTATCATTTTGGACCGTGGGCTATAGCCCATATCATACGGCATACTATGGCACGCCGTTTTTCATCATTTTTGAGGATTTGAAAAAAATGAAAAATGAAAAAAACGGTGGGTTATAGCCCATGTTTTTTTGTAATTTTGAAAAAAAAAGTTAGCCTCGTTTCTCATCATTTTGGACCGTGGGCTATAGCCCATATCGTACGGCATACTATGGCACGCCGTTTTTGATCATTTTTGAGGATTTGAAAAAAATGAAAAATGAAAAAAACGGTGGGTTATAGCCCATGTTTTTTGAAATTTTGAAAAAAAAAGTTAGCCTCGTTTCTCATCATTTTGGACCGTGGGCTATAGCCCATATCGTACGGCATACTATGGCACGCCGTTTTTCATCATTTTTGAGGACTTGAAAAAAATGAAAAATGAAAAAAACGGTGGGTTATAGCCCATGTTTTTTGAAATTTTGAAAAAAAAAGTTAGCCTCGTTTCTCATCATTTTGGACCGTGGGCTATAGCCCATATCGTACGGCATACTATGGCACGCCGTTTTTCATCATTTTTGAGGATTTGAAAAAAATGAAAAATGAAAAAAACGGTGGGTTATAGCCCATGTTTTTTGAAATTTAAAAAAAAAAGTTAGCCTCGTTTCTCATCATTTTGGACCGTGGGCTATAGCCCATATCGTACGGCATACTATGGCACGCCGTTTTTCATCATTTTTGAGGATTTGAAAAAAATGAAAAATGAAAAAAACGGTGGGTTATAGCCCATGTTTTTTGAAATTTTGGAAAAAAAAGTTTGCCTCGTTTCTCATCATTTTGGACCGTGGGCTATAGCCCATATCGTACGGCATACTATGGCACGCCGTTTTTCATCATTTTTGAGGATTTGAAAAAAATGAAAAATGAAAAAAACGGTGGGTTATAGCCCATGTTTTTTGAAATTTTGAAAAAAAAAGTTAGCCTCGTTTCTCATCATTTTGGACCGTGGGCTATAGCCCATATCGTACGGCATACTATGGCACGCCGTTTTTCATCATTTTTGAGGATTTGAAAAAAATTAAAAATTAAAAAAACGGTGGGTTATAGCCCATGTTTTTTGAAATTTTGAAAAAAAAGTTAGCCTCGTTTCTCATCATTTTGGACCGTGGGCTATAGCCCATATCGTACGGCATACCATGGCACGCCGTTTTTCATTATTTTTGAGGATTTGAAAAAAATGAAAAATGAAAAAAACGATGGGTTATAGCCCATGTTTTTTGAAATTTTGAAAAAAAAAGTTAGCCTCGTTTCTCATCATTTTGGACCGTGGGCTATAGCCCATATCGTACGGCATACTATGGCACGCCGTTTTTCATTATTTTTGAGGATTTGAAAAAAATGAAAAATGAAAAAAACGGTGGGTTATAGCCCATGTTTTTTGAAATTTTGAAAAAAAAAGTTAGCCTCGTTTCTCATCATTTTGGACCGTGGGCTATAGCCCATATCATACGGCATACTATGGCACGCCGTTTTTCATCATTTTTGAGGATTTGAAAAAAATGAAAAATGAAAAAAACGGTGGGTTATAGCCCATGTTTTTTGAAATTTTGAAAAAAAAAGTTAGCCTCGTTTCTCATCATTTTGGACCGTGGGCTATAGCCCATATCGTACGGCATACTATGGCACGCCGTTTTTGATCATTTTTGAGGATTTGAAAAAAATGAAAAATGAAAAAAACGGTGGGTTATAGCCCATGTTTTTTGAAATTTTGAAAAAAAAAGTTAGCCTCGTTTCTCATCATTTTGGACCGTGGGCTATAGCCCATATCGTACGGCATACTATGGCACGCCGTTTTTGATCATTTTTGAGGATTTGAAAAAAATGAAAAATGAAAAAAACGGTGGGTTATAGCCCATGTTTTTTGAAATTTTGAAAAAAAAAGTTAGCCTCGTTTCTCATCATTTTGGACCGTGGGCTATAGCCCATATCATACGGCATACTATGGCACGCCGTTTTTCATCATTTTTGAGGATTTGAAAAAAATGAAAAATGAAAAAAACGGTGGGTTATAGCCCATGTTTTTTGAAATTTTGAAAAAAAAAGTTAGCCTCGTTTCTCATCATTTTGGACCGTGGGCTATAGCCCATATCGTACGGCATACTATGGCACGCCGTTTTTGATCATTTTTGAGGATTTGAAAAAAATGAAAAATGAAAAAAACGGTGGGTTATAGCCCATGTTTTTTGAAATTTTGAAAAAAAAAGTTAGCCTCGTTTCTCATCATTTTGGACCGTGGGCTATAGCCCATATCGTACGGCATACTATGGCACGCCGTTTTTCATCATTTTTGAGGACTTGAAAAAAATGAAAAATGAAAAAAACGGTGGGTTATAGCCCATGTTTTTTGAAATTTTGAAAAAAAAAGTTAGCCTCGTTTCTCATCATTTTGGACCGTGGGCTATAGCCCATATCGTACGGCATACTATGGCACGCCGTTTTTCATTATTTTTGAGGATTTGAAAAAAATGAAAAATGAAAAAAACGGTGGGTTATAGCCCATGTTTTTTGAAATTTTGAAAAAAAAAGTTAGCCTCGTTTCTCATCATTTTGGACCGTGGGCTATAGCCCATATCGTACGGCATACTATGGCACGCCGTTTTTGATCATTTTTGAGGATTTGAAAAAAATGAAAAATGAAAAAAACGGTGGGTTATAGCCCATGTTTTTTGAAATTTTGAAAAAAAAAGTTAGCCTCGTTTCTCATCATTTTGGACCGTGGGCTATAGCCCATATCGTACGGCATACTATGGCACGCCGTTTTTGATCATTTTTGAGGATTTGAAAAAAATGAAAAATTAAAAAAACGGTGGGTTATAGCCCATGTTTTTTGAAATTTTGAAAAAAAAGTTAGCCTCGTTTCTCATCATTTTGGACCGTGGGCTATAGCCCATATCGTACGGCATACCATGGCACGCCGTTTTTCATTATTTTTGAGGATTTGAAAAAAATGAAAAATGAAAAAAACGATGGGTTATAGCCCATGTTTTTTGAAATTTTGAAAAAAAAAGTTAGCCTCGTTTCTCATCATTTTGGACCGTGGGCTATAGCCCATATCGTACGGCATACTATGGCACGCCGTTTTTCTTCATTTTTGAGGATTTGAAAAAAATGAAAAATGAAAAAAACGGTGGGTTATAGCCCATGTTTTTTGAAATTTTGAAAAAAAAAAGTTAGCCTCGTTTCTCATCATTTTGGACCGTGGGCTATAGCCCATATCGTACGGCATACTATGGCACGGCGTTTTTCATCATTTTTGAGGATTTGAAAAAAATTAAAAATTAAAAAAACGGTGGGTTATAGCCCATGTTTTTTGAAATTTTGAAAAAAAAAGTTAGCCTCGTTTCTCATCATTTTGGACCGTGGGCTATAGCCCATATCGTACGGCATACTATGGCACGCCGTTTTTCATTATTTTTGAGGATTTGAAAAAAATGAAAAATGAAAAAAACGGTGGGTTATAGCCCATGTTTTTTGAAATTTTGAAAAAAAAAGTTAGCCTCGTTTCTCATCATTTTGGACCGTGGGCTATAGCCCATATCATACGGCATACTATGGCACGCCGTTTTTCATCATTTTTGAGGATTTGAAAAAAATGAAAAATGAAAAAAACGGTGGGTTATAGCCCATGTTTTTTGAAATTTTGAAAAAAAAAGTTAGCCTCGTTTCTCATCATTTTGGACCGTGGGCTATAGCCCATATCGTACGGCATACTATGGCACGCCGTTTTTGATCATTTTTGAGGATTTGAAAAAAATGAAAAATGAAAAAAACGGTGGGTTATAGCCCATGTTTTTTGAAATTTTGAAAAAAAAAGTTAGCCTCGTTTCTCATCATTTTGGACCGTGGGCTATAGCCCATATCGTACGGCATACTATGGCACGCCGTTTTTCTTCATTTTTGAGGATTTGAAAAAAATGAAAAATGAAAAAAACGGTGGGTTATAGCCCATGTTTTTTGAAATTTTGAAAAAAAAAAGTTAGCCTCGTTTCTCATCATTTTGGACCGTGGGCTATAGCCCATATCGTACGGCATACTATGGCACGGCGTTTTTCATCATTTTTGAGGATTTGAAAAAAATTAAAAATTAAAAAAACGGTGGGTTATAGCCCATGTTTTTTGAAATTTTGAAAAAAAAAGTTAGCCTCGTTTCTCATCATTTTGGACCGTGGGCTATAGCCCATATCGTACGGCATACTATGGCACGCCGTTTTTCATCATTTTTGAGGATTTGAAAAAAATGAAAAATTAAAAAAACGGTGGGTTATAGCCCATGTTTTTTGAAATTTTGAAAAAAAAAGTTAGCCTCGTTTCTCATCATTTTGGACCGTGGGCTATAGCCCATATCGTACGGCATACTATGGCACGCCGTTTTTCATCATTTTTGAGGATTTGAAAAAAATGAAAAATGAAAAAAACGGTGGGTTATAGCCCATGTTTTTTGAAATTTTGAAAAAAAAAGTTAGCCTCGTTTCTCATCATTTTGGACCGTGGGCTATAGCCCATATCGTACGGCATACTATGGCACGCCGTTTTTGATCATTTTTGAGGATTTGAAAAAAATGAAAAATGAAAAAAACGGTGGGTTATAGCCCATGTTTTTTGAAATTTTGAAAAAAAAAGTTAGCCTCGTTTCTCATCATTTTGGACCGTGGGCTATAGCCCATATCGTACGGCATACTATGGCACGCCGTTTTTCATCATTTTTGAGGATTTAAAAAAAATGAAAAATGAAAAAAACGGTGGGTTATAGCCCATGTTTTTTGAAATTTTGAAAAAAAAAGTTAGCCTCGTTTCTCATCATTTTGGACCGTGGGCTATAGCCCATATCGTACGGCATACTATGGCACGCCGTTTTTCATCATTTTTGAGGATTTAAAAAAAATGAAAAATGAAAAAAACGGTGGGTTATAGCCCATGTTTTTTGAAATTTTGAAAAAAAAAGTTAGCCTCGTTTCTCATCATTTTGGACCGTGGGCTATAGCCCATATCGTACGGCATACTATGGCACGCCGTTTTTCATCATTTTTGAGGACTTGAAAAAAATTAAAAATTAAAAAAACGGTGGGTTATAGCCCATGTTTTTTGAAATTTTGAAAAAAAAAGTTAGCCTCGTTTCTCATCATTTTGGACCGTGGGCTATAGCCCATATCGTACGGCATACTATGGCACGCCGTTTTTCATCATTTTTGAGGATTTGAAAAAAATGAAAAATGAAAAAAACGGTGGGTTATAGCCTTAGAGTATATATACAATAGAGAAGACACCCAGAGGAAATCCTGAAGCGCAATGGACATAGTGGCCGAAGAAGGTATTGCAGTTTGGTAAGGTTTTGCCCTCAAACACATGAACGCGCACTAGGCTCCGCCCACTCCAGCAAGTTTCAGCCAGCTCTCTGAGCTCTGCCCCAGAGCGGAGCGCTGAGAGACTGACCGCATTAAAACCAGGAAATGTCGCATCAGGACTTTTGCTCATTACTTATTATTCTGTGTATATAAAATATAGATAATTTGTCTAATCTCTAGTTACATCAATATTGTTCTTGTAAAATAGTTGGTTTGTGACCAAGTATTAAGATTATAAAGATCGCTTATGTCATTTTGACGGCCAGGGACTTCCCATTCACTTACCATAGGCTTCTGCTGTAGAACTCCCGAGTCCGAATTCTTTTTTTTTTTTTTTAAATAGCATCTGTACATGAAATGTTAATGTTGATTTAGCATTAACATGATTATTTACCGATATAAATACATGGTTTGATAACCTACAAGTAGGCGAAAGTCATTTTCTGCCAGGCGTATGTCTCTCCATCTACCCCGTCTTCAAGCCTCCATCCCTGGGCAGAGGTTGAATGATTGACTGGTGGTCGTGGAGCTCTGTGCAGTGCCGTCTCTTTACAGTCTAAAATCAATGGTTAAATTATTCCATAACACTGAAAATGATCAATTTTCCAATTAAAATCAAATTATGGTTAAGTGTGTAAATTACATTTATTCTGTTTGGACAAAGTGCAGTTAAGAAAAGGTGGAGATCAAGGAAGAATTTCTCTATGTCACATGTGAAGTGTAAAACTGGGAATTTCACCCAAGGAATCCATGATGAAGTGCTAAGATAACCACAATAATAACCCAGATTCGTATTGATGTGCTTACCGAGATAATCAAAATGCTTTCATTTTAAACCAACCTCTGAATTAAAACATTGGGTTCTGCAAAAGTCACAGATCAAATTGCAATGATTTTTAAAATAATCTATTATTCACACTGGATAAACAACAGTGGGACTGGAATACTGTACATCCAGTTTTGAGACATATTTCCTATGCACATATATGAACCTGAATGGCATAGAATAGCCTACGCAGCATTTATTCTGCATATCAGATATTGGAATATGTTCATATTGTCTAAAGAACCAAAAACAATATCTGTCTGGTCAAGCAGTAGATCATGTACGATTTGGTATTTTTGTTAGTAATATGTCTAAAAAGTCATTGCTCATAGTGGTGCGCAAATTGGCATGACAAGTGTCAAAGTGCTCTTTTTTAAACTATATTGACATTCTTTTTCAATTACAATTTTACAATTGTGACAATATTGTCACACTTTAAATATTATTTTGTTATATAAATATATAGTTTGTATTACATTTGTTGGTTGTCTGATACATATTTAATATTTATTATATTTGCATTCATAGTGCTACAAGTGCTATGAAAAAGAACCCATCATTTATTGTATTTTGGCATTTTATTAGAGATCTGTAGCATTATTATTTAATAGTTTAGAGTGGTGCTGTGACCTTGCATTTGCCATGCAGGCTTAAAGTGTTCTTCAGAGCTAAAATTGTTCTACATTGTCATTGGTAAAGTGTATTTGTAAAATGTATGTAGCCTATATTTTCACTTTCTTCTAAATGTGAATTAGCAAAAGTATAAAGTCCCTTTAAAAGCAAATATTCAACTGCAGCACTGCACCACACAATAACACAAGTTGGAATGAACTTCAGTTTATTGCATTAATATTATATTATATGGTGTGTAAACAGTTCATAGAGGTGTATAAAAATAACGAATTTAAAGAATCAGATACATCCATGTTCTTAATCTATTCAAAATGCTAATATGATAAAAAACAGCAGACGAGTCTGCTGCCAACATAGCGATGCGCGTTCACCACGAGTAGCACGCACACGCACACACGCACGATGCTAGTTCATGTGTCGGTCGTCGCGCGTTCATGTGTTTGAGGGCAAAAATCCAGAATGCACAGGGCTCCTAAACCGGAAGGAGGAGTGGATTCGCCTCATGCGCTTCTGAGCAACTCAATGCAAGTGGACGGGAGGAGAACTTGGGTGCCTTCTCTATTGTATATATACTCTAAGGTTATAGCCCATGTTTTTTGAAATTTTGAAAAAAAAAGTTAGCCTCGTTTCTCATCATTTTGGACCGTGGGCTATAGCCCATATCGTACGGCATACTATGGCACGCCGTTTTTCATCATTTTTGAGGATTTGAAAAAAATGAAAAATTAAAAAAACGGTGGGTTATAGCCCATGTTTTTTGAAATTTTGAAAAAAAAAGTTAGCCTCGTTTCTCATCATTTTGGACCGTGGGCTATAGCCCATATCGTACGGCATACTATGGCACGCCGTTTTTCATCATTTTTGAGGATTTGAAAAAAATGAAAAATTAAAAAAACGGTGGGTTATAGCCCATGTTTTTTGAAATTTTGAAAAAAAAAGTTAGCCTCGTTTCTCATCATTTTGGACCGTGGGCTATAGCCCATATCGTACGGCATACTATGGCACGCCGTTTTTCATCATTTTTGAGGATTTGAAAAAAATGAAAAATTAAAAAAACGGTGGGTTATAGCCCATGTTTTAAAAAAATTTTGAAAAAAAAAGTTAGCCTCGTTTCTCATCATTTTGGACCGTGGGCTATAGCCCATATCGTACGGCATACTATGGCACGCCGTTTTTCATCATTTTTGAGGATTTGAAAAAAATGAAAAATTAAAAAAACGGTGGGTTATAGCCCATGTTTTTTGAAATTTTGAAAAAAAAGTTAGCCTCGTTTCTCATCATTTTGGACCGTGGGCTATAGCCCATATCGTACGGCATACTATGGCACGCCGTTTTTCATTATTTTTGAGGATTTGAAAAAAATGAAAAATGAAAAAAACGGTGGGTTATAGCCCATGTTTTTTGAAATTTTGAAAAAAAAAGTTAGCCTCGTTTCTCATCATTTTGGACCGTGGGCTATAGCCCATATCATACGGCATACTATGGCACGCCGTTTTTCATCATTTTTGAGGATTTGAAAAAAATGAAAAATGAAAAAAACGGTGGGTTATAGCCCATGTTTTTTGAAATTTTGAAAAAATAAGTTAGCCTCGTTTCTCATCATTTTGGACCGTGGGCTATAGCCCATATCGTACGGCATACTATGGCACGCCGTTTTTGATCATTTTTGAGGATTTGAAAAAAATGAAAAATGAAAAAAACGGTGGGTTATAGCCCATGTTTTTTGAAATTTTGAAAAAAAAAGTTAGCCTCGTTTCTCATCATTTTGGACCGTGGGCTATAGCCCATATCGTACGGCATACTATGGCACGCCGTTTTTCATCATTTTTGAGGACTTGAAAAAAATGAAAAATGAAAAAAACGGTGGGTTATAGCCCATGTTTTTTGAAATTTTGAAAAAAAAAGTTAGCCTCGTTTCTCATCATTTTGGACCGTGGGCTATAGCCCATATCGTACGGCATACTATGGCACGCCGTTTTTCATTATTTTTGAGGATTTGAAAAAAATGAAAAATGAAAAAAACGGTGGGTTATAGCCCATGTTTTTTGAAATTTTGAAAAAAAAAGTTAGCCTCGTTTCTCATCATTTTGGACCGTGGGCTATAGCCCATATCGTACGGCATACTATGGCACGCCGTTTTTGATCATTTTTGAGGATTTGAAAAAAATGAAAAATGAAAAAAACGGTGGGTTATAGCCCATGTTTTTTGAAATTTTGAAAAAAAAAGTTAGCCTCGTTTCTCATCATTTTGGACCGTGGGCTATAGCCCATATCGTACGGCATACTATGGCACGCCGTTTTTCATCATTTTTGAGGATTTAAAAAAAATGAAAAATGAAAAAAACGGTGGGTTATAGCCCATGTTTTTTGAAATTTTGAAAAAAAAAGTTAGCCTCGTTTCTCATCATTTTGGACCGTGGGCTATAGCCCATATCGTACGGCATACTATGGCACGCCGTTTTTCATCATTTTTGAGGACTTGAAAAAAATTAAAAATTAAAAAAACGGTGGGTTATAGCCCATGTTTTTTGAAATTTTGAAAAAAAAAGTTAGCCTCGTTTCTCATCATTTTGGACCGTGGGCTATAGCCCATATCGTACGGCATACTATGGCACGCCGTTTTTCATCATTTTTGAGGATTTGAAAAAAATGAAAAATGAAAAAAACGGTGGGTTATAGCCCATGTTTTTTGAAATTTTGAAAAAAAAAGTTAGCCTCGTTTCTCATCATTTTGGACCGTGGGCTATAGCCCATATCGTACGGCATACTATGGCACGCCGTTTTTCATCATTTTTGAGGATTTGAAAAAAATGAAAAATTAAAAAAACGGTGGGTTATAGCCCATGTTTTTTGAAATTTTGAAAAAAAAAGTTAGCCTCGTTTCTCATCATTTTGGACCGTGGGCTATAGCCCATATCGTACGGCATACTATGGCACGCCGTTTTTCATCATTTTTGAGGATTTGAAAAAAATGAAAAATTAAAAAAACGGTGGGTTATAGCCCATGTTTTTTGAAATTTTGAAAAAAAAGTTAGCCTCGTTTCTCATCATTTTGGACCGTGGGCTATAGCCCATATCGTACGGCATACCATGGCACGCCGTTTTTCATTATTTTTGAGGATTTGAAAAAAATGAAAAATGAAAAAAACGATGGGTTATAGCCCATGTTTTTTGAAATTTTGAAAAAAAAAGTTAGCCTCGTTTCTCATCATTTTGGACCGTGGGCTATAGCCCATATCGTACGGCATACTATGGCACGCCGTTTTTCTTCATTTTTGAGGATTTGAAAAAAATGAAAAATGAAAAAAACGGTGGGTTATAGCCCATGTTTTTTGAAATTTTGAAAAAAAAAAGTTAGCCTCGTTTCTCATCATTTTGGACCGTGGGCTATAGCCCATATCGTACGGCATACTATGGCACGGCGTTTTTCATCATTTTTGAGGATTTGAAAAAAATTAAAAATTAAAAAAACGGTGGGTTATAGCCCATGTTTTTTGAAATTTTGAAAAAAAAAGTTAGCCTCGTTTCTCATCATTTTGGACCGTGGGCTATAGCCCATATCGTACGGCATACTATGGCACGCCGTTTTTCATTATTTTTGAGGATTTGAAAAAAATGAAAAATGAAAAAAACGGTGGGTTATAGCCCATGTTTTTTGAAATTTTGAAAAAAAAAGTTAGCCTCGTTTCTCATCATTTTGGACCGTGGGCTATAGCCCATATCATACGGCATACTATGGCACGCCGTTTTTCATCATTTTTGAGGATTTGAAAAAAATGAAAAATGAAAAAAACGGTGGGTTATAGCCCATGTTTTTTGAAATTTTGAAAAAAAAGTTAGCCTCGTTTCTCATCATTTTGGACCGTGGGCTATAGCCCATATCGTACGGCATACCATGGCACGCCGTTTTTCATTATTTTTGAGGATTTGAAAAAAATGAAAAATGAAAAAAACGATGGGTTATAGCCCATGTTTTTTGAAATTTTGAAAAAAAAAGTTAGCCTCGTTTCTCATCATTTTGGACCGTGGGCTATAGCCCATATCGTACGGCATACTATGGCACGCCGTTTTTCTTCATTTTTGAGGATTTGAAAAAAATGA
Source organism: Protomyctophum bolini (assembly GCF_963924005.1). Classification (NCBI taxonomy): domain Eukaryota; kingdom Metazoa; phylum Chordata; class Actinopteri; order Myctophiformes; family Myctophidae; genus Protomyctophum; species Protomyctophum bolini. The sequence goes on from NC_137871.1 coordinate 46,109,514, forward strand.
AAAATGAAAAAAACGGTGGGTTATAGCCCATGTTTTTTGAAATTTTGAAAAAAAAAAGTTAGCCTCGTTTCTCATCATTTTGGACCGTGGGCTAAAGCCCATATCGTACGGCATACTATGGCACGGCGTTTTTCATCATTTTTGAGGATTTGAAAAAAATGAAAAATGAAAAAAACGGTGGGTTATAGCCCATGTTTTTTGAAATTTTGAAAAAAAAAGTTAGCCTCGTTTCTCATCATTTTGGACCGTGGGCTATAGCCCATATCGTACGGCATACTATGGCACGCCGTTTTTCATCATTTTTGAGGACTTGAAAAAAATGAAAAATGAAAAAAACGGTGGGTTATAGCCCATGTTTTTTGAAATTTTGAAAAAAAAAGTTAGCCTCGTTTCTCATCATTTTGGACCGTGGGCTATAGCCCATATCGTACGGCATACTATGGCACGCCGTTTTTCATCATTTTTGAGGATTTGAAAAAAATGAAAAATTAAAAAAACGGTGGGTTATAGCCCATGTTTTTTGAAATTTAAAAAAAAAAAGTTAGCCTCGTTTCTCATCATTTTGGACCGTGGGCTATAGCCCATATCGTACGGCATACTATGGCACGCCGTTTTTCATCATTTTTGAGGATTTGAAAAAAATGAAAAATGAAAAAAACGGTGGGTTATAGCCCATGTTTTTTGAAATTTTGAAAAAAAAAGTTTGCCTCGTTTCTCATCATTTTGGACCGTGGGCTATAGCCCATATCGTACGGCATACTATGGCACGCCGTTTTTCATCATTTTTGAGGATTTGAAAAAAATGAAAAATGAAAAAAACGGTGGGTTATAGCCCATGTTTTTTGAAATTTTGAAAAAAAAAGTTAGCCTCGTTTCTCATCATTTTGGACCGTGGGCTATAGCCCATATCGTACGGCATACTATGGCACGCCGTTTTTCATCATTTTTGAGGATTTGAAAAAAATTAAAAATTAAAAAAACGGTGGGTTATAGCCCATGTTTTTTGAAATTTTGAAAAAAAAGTTAGCCTCGTTTCTCATCATTTTGGACCGTGGGCTATAGCCCATATCGTACGGCATACCATGGCACGCCGTTTTTCATTATTTTTGAGGATTTGAAAAAAATGAAAAATGAAAAAAACGATGGGTTATAGCCCATGTTTTTTGAAATTTTGAAAAAAAAAGTTAGCCTCGTTTCTCATCATTTTGGACCGTGGGCTATAGCCCATATCGTACGGCATACTATGGCACGCCGTTTTTCATTATTTTTGAGGATTTGAAAAAAATGAAAAATGAAAAAAACGGTGGGTTATAGCCCATGTTTTTTGAAATTTTGAAAAAAAAAGTTAGCCTCGTTTCTCATCATTTTGGACCGTGGGCTATAGCCCATATCATACGGCATACTATGTGAAATAAAGGTATAGGGGAAAGGAAACTCCGACGGGAGAAAACACCGTCTGTTGGCTTCACGTTGTTTGATCAATAAAATGAAAAGGTGGGCGCACTCCCGCTACATGCCTGCGGGATGCGCTCATGCACGCGCTTCGGGAGCGTGCCTCTTGGACTTTGTAACACTATGGCACGCCGTTTTTCATCATTTTTGAGGATTTGAAAAAAATGAAAAATGAAAAAAACGGTGGGTTATAGCCCATGTTTTTTGAAATTTTGAAAAAAAAAGTTAGCCTCGTTTCTCATCATTTTGGACCGTGGGCTATAGCCCATATCGTACGGCATACTATGGCACGCCGTTTTTGATCATTTTTGAGGATTTGAAAAAAATGAAAAATGAAAAAAACGGTGGGTTATAGCCCATGTTTTTTGAAATTTTGAAAAAAAAAGTTAGCCTCGTTTCTCATCATTTTGGACCGTGGGCTATAGCCCATATCGTACGGCATACTATGGCACGCCGTTTTTCATCATTTTTGAGGATTTAAAAAAAATGAAAAATGAAAAAAACGGTGGGTTATAGCCCATGTTTTTTGAAATTTTGAAAAAAAAAGTTAGCCTCGTTTCTCATCATTTTGGACCGTGGGCTATAGCCCATATCGTACGGCATACTATGGCACGCCGTTTTTCATCATTTTTGAGGACTTGAAAAAAATTAAAAATTAAAAAAACGGTGGGTTATAGCCCATGTTTTTTGAAATTTTGAAAAAAAAAGTTAGCCTCGTTTCTCATCATTTTGGACCGTGGGCTATAGCCCATATCGTACGGCCTACTATGGCACGCCGTTTTTCATCATTTTTGAGGATTTGAAAAAAATGAAAAATGAAAAAAACGGTGGGTTATAGCCCATGTTTTTTGAAATTTTGAAAAAAAAAGTTAGCCTCGTTTCTCATCATTTTGGACCGTGGGCTATAGCCCATATCGTACGGCATACTATGGCACGCCGTTTTTCATCATTTTTGAGGATTTGAAAAAAATGAAAAATGAAAAAAACGGTGGGTTATAGCCCATGTTTTTTGAAATTTTGAAAAAAAAAGTTAGCCTCGTTTCTCATCATTTTGGACCGTGGGCTATAGCCCATATCGTACGGCATACTATGGCACGCCGTTTTTCATCATTTTTGAGGATTTGAAAAAAATGAAAAATTAAAAAAACGGTGGGTTATAGCCCATGTTTTTTGAAATTTTGAAAAAAAAGTTAGCCTCGTTTCTCATCATTTTGGACCGTGGGCTATAGCCCATATCGTACGGCATACCATGGCACGCCGTTTTTCATTATTTTTGAGGATTTGAAAAAAATGAAAAATGAAAAAAACGATGGGTTATAGCCCATGTTTTTTGAAATTTTGAAAAAAAAAGTTAGCCTCGTTTCTCATCATTTTGGACCGTGGGCTATAGCCCATATCGTACGGCATACTATGGCACGCCGTTTTTCTTCATTTTTGAGGATTTGAAAAAAATGAAAAATGAAAAAAACGGTGGGTTATAGCCCATGTTTTTTGAAATTTTGAAAAAAAAAAGTTAGCCTCGTTTCTCATCATTTTGGACCGTGGGCTATAGCCCATATCGTACGGCATACTATGGCACGGCGTTTTTCATCATTTTTGAGGATTTGAAAAAAATTAAAAATTAAAAAAACGGTGGGTTATAGCCCATGTTTTTTGAAATTTTGAAAAAAAAAGTTAGCCTCGTTTCTCATCATTTTGGACCGTGGGCTATAGCCCATATCGTACGGCATACTATGGCACGCCGTTTTTCATCATTTTTGAGGATTTGAAAAAAATGAAAAATTAAAAAAACGGTGGGTTATAGCCCATGTTTTTTGAAATTTTGAAAAAAAAAGTTAGCCTCGTTTCTCATCATTTTGGACCGTGGGCTATAGCCCATATCGTACGGCATACTATGGCACGCCGTTTTTCATCATTTTTGAGGATTTGAAAAAAATGAAAAATTAAAAAAACGGTGGGTTATAGCCCATGTTTTTTGAAATTTTGAAAAAAAAGTTAGCCTCGTTTCTCATCATTTTGGACCGTGGGCTATAGCCCATATCGTACGGCATACTATGGCACGCCGTTTTTCATTATTTTTGAGGATTTGAAAAAAATGAAAAATGAAAAAAACGGTGGGTTATAGCCCATGTTTTTTGAAATTTTGAAAAAAAAAGTTAGCCTCGTTTCTCATCATTTTGGACCGTGGGCTATAGCCCATATCGTACGGCATACTATGGCACGCCGTTTTTCATCATTTTTGAGGATTTGAAAAAAATGAAAAATTAAAAAAACGGTGGGTTATAGCCCATGTTTTTTGAAATTTTGAAAAAAAAGTTAGCCTCGTTTCTCATCATTTTGGACCGTGGGCTATAGCCCATATCGTACGGCATACTATGGCACGCCGTTTTTCATTATTTTTGAGGATTTGAAAAAAATGAAAAATGAAAAAAACGGTGGGTTATAGCCCATGTTTTTTGAAATTTTGAAAAAAAAAGTTAGCCTCGTTTCTCATCATTTTGGACCGTGGGCTATAGCCCATATCATACGGCATACTATGGCACGCCGTTTTTCATCATTTTTGAGGATTTGAAAAAAATGAAAAATGAAAAAAACGGTGGGTTATAGCCCATGTTTTTTGAAATTTTGAAAAAAAAAGTTAGCCTCGTTTCTCATCATTTTGGACCGTGGGCTATAGCCCATATCGTACGGCATACTATGGCACGCCGTTTTTGATCATTTTTGAGGATTTGAAAAAAATGAAAAATGAAAAAAACGGTGGGTTATAGCCCATGTTTTTTGAAATTTTGAAAAAAAAAGTTAGCCTCGTTTCTCATCATTTTGGACCGTGGGCTATAGCCCATATCGTACGGCATACTATGGCACGCCGTTTTTCATCATTTTTGAGGACTTGAAAAAAATGAAAAATGAAAAAAACGGTGGGTTATAGCCCATGTTTTTTGAAATTTTGAAAAAAAAAGTTAGCCTCGTTTCTCATCATTTTGGACCGTGGGCTATAGCCCATATCGTACGGCATACTATGGCACGCCGTTTTTCATTATTTTTGAGGATTTGAAAAAAATGAAAAATGAAAAAAACGGTGGGTTATAGCCCATGTTTTTTGAAATTTTGAAAAAAAAAGTTAGCCTCGTTTCTCATCATTTTGGACCGTGGGCTATAGCCCATATCGTACGGCATACTATGGCACGCCGTTTTTCATCATTTTTGAGGATTTAAAAAAAATGAAAAATGAAAAAAACGGTGGGTTATAGCCCATGTTTTTTGAAATTTTGAAAAAAAAAGTTAGCCTCGTTTCTCATCATTTTGGACCGTGGGCTATAGCCCATATCGTACGGCATACTATGGCACGCCGTTTTTCATCATTTTTGAGGACTTGAAAAAAATTAGAAATTAAAAAAACGGTGGGTTATAGCCCATGTTTTTTGAAATTTTGAAAAAAAAAGTTAGCCTCGTTTCTCATCATTTTGGACCGTGGGCTATAGCCCATATCGTACGGCATACTATGGCACGCCGTTTTTCATCATTTTTGAGGATTTGAAAAAAATGAAAAATGAAAAAAACGGTGGGTTATAGCCCATGTTTTTTGAAATTTTGAAAAAAAAAGTTAGCCTCGTTTCTCATCATTTTGGACCGTGGGCTATAGCCCATATCGTACGGCATACTATGGCACGCCGTTTTTCATCATTTTTGAGGATTTTAAAAAAATTAAAAATTAAAAAAACGGTGGGTTATAGCCCATGTTTTTTGAAATTTTGAAAAAAAAAGTTAGCCTCGTTTCTCATCATTTTGGACCGTGGGCTATAGCCCATATCGTACGGCATACTATGGCACGCCGTTTTTCATCATTTTTGAGGATTTAAAAAAAATGAAAAATGAAAAAAACGGTGGGTTATAGCCCATGTTTTTTGAAATTTTGAAAAAAAAAGTTAGCCTCGTTTCTCATCATTTTGGACCGTGGGCTATAGCCCATATCGTACGGCATACTATGGCACGCCGTTTTTCATCATTTTTGAGGACTTGAAAAAAATTAGAAATTAAAAAAACGGTGGGTTATAGCCCATGTTTTTTGAAATTTTGAAAAAAAAAGTTAGCCTCGTTTCTCATCATTTTGGACCGTGGGCTATAGCCCATATCGTACGGCATACTATGGCACGCCGTTTTTCATCATTTTTGAGGATTTGAAAAAAATGAAAAATGAAAAAAACGGTGGGTTATAGCCCATGTTTTTTGAAATTTTGAAAAAAAAAGTTAGCCTCGTTTCTCATCATTTTGGACCGTGGGCTATAGCCCATATCGTACGGCATACTATGGCACGCCGTTTTTCATCATTTTTGAGGATTTTAAAAAAATGAAAAATTAAAAAAACGGTGGGTTATAGCCCATGTTTTTTGAAATTTTGAAAAAAAAAGTTAGCCTCGTTTCTCATCATTTTGGACCGTGGGCTATAGCCCATATCGTACGGCATACTATGGCACGCCGTTTTTCATCATTTTTGAGGATTTGAAAAAAATGAAAAATTAAAAAAACGGTGGGTTATAGCCCATGTTTTTTGAAATTTTGAAAAAAAAGTTAGCCTCGTTTCTCATCATTTTGGACCGTGGGCTATAGCCCATATCGTACGGCATACCATGGCACGCCGTTTTTCATTATTTTTGAGGATTTGAAAAAAATGAAAAATGAAAAAAACGATGGGTTATAGCCCATGTTTTTTGAAATTTTGAAAAAAAAAGTTAGCCTCGTTTCTCATCATTTTGGACCGTGGGCTATAGCCCATATCGTACGGCATACTATGGCACGCCGTTTTTCTTCATTTTTGAGTATTTGAAAAAAATGAAAAATGAAAAAAACGGTGGGTTATAGCCCATGTTTTTTGAAATTTTGAAAAAAAAAAGTTAGCCTCGTTTCTCATCATTTTGGACCGTGGGCTATAGCCCATATCGTACGGCATACTATGGCACGGCGTTTTTCATCATTTTTGAGGATTTGAAAAAAATTAAAAATTAAAAAAACGGTGGGTTATAGCCCATGTTTTTTGAAATTTTGAAAAAAAAAGTTAGCCTCGTTTCTCATCATTTTGGACCGTGGGCTATAGCCCATATCGTACGGCATACTATGGCACGCCGTTTTTCATTATTTTTGAGGATTTGAAAAAAATGAAAAATGAAAAAAACGGTGGGTTATAGCCCATGTTTTTTGAAATTTTGAAAAAAAAAGTTAGCCTCGTTTCTCATCATTTTGGACCGTGGGCTATAGCCCATATCATACGGCATACTATGGCACGCCGTTTTTCATCATTTTTGAGGATTTGAAAAAAATGAAAAATGAAAAAAACGGTGGGTTATAGCCCATGTTTTTTGAAATTTTGAAAAAAAAAGTTAGCCTCGTTTCTCATCATTTTGGACCGTGGGCTATAGCCCATATCGTACGGCATACTATGGCACGCCGTTTTTGATCATTTTTGAGGATTTGAAAAAAATGAAAAATGAAAAAAACGGTGGGTTATAGCCCATGTTTTTTGAAATTTTGAAAACAAAAGTTAGCCTCGTTTCTCATCATTTTGGACCGTGGGCTATAGCCCATATCGTACGGCATACTATGGCACGCCGTTTTTCATCATTTTTGAGGACTTGAAAAAAATGAAAAATGAAAAAAACGATGGGTTATAGCCCATGTTTTTTGAAATTTTGAAAAAAAAAGTTAGCCTCGTTTCTCATCATTTTGGACCGTGGGCTATAGCCCATATCGTACGGCATACTATGGCACGCCGTTTTTCATCATTTTTGAGGATTTGAAAAAAATGAAAAATGAAAAAAACGGTGGGTTATAGCCCATGTTTTTTGAAATTTAAAAAAAAAAAGTTAGCCTCGTTTCTCATCATTTTGGACCGTGGGCTATAGCCCATATCGTACGGCATACTATGGCACGCCGTTTTTCATCATTTTTGAGGATTTGAAAAAAATGAAAAATGAAAAAAACGGTGGGTTATAGCCCATGTTTTTTGAAATTTTGGAAAAAAAAGTTTGCCTCGTTTCTCATCATTTTGGACCGTGGGCTATAGCCCATATCGTACGGCATACTATGGCACGCCGTTTTTCATCATTTTTGAGGATTTGAAAAAAATGAAAAATGAAAAAAACGGTGGGTTATAGCCCATGTTTTTTGAAATTTTGAAAAAAAAAGTTAGCCTCGTTTCTCATCATTTTGGACCGTGGGCTATAGCCCATATCGTACGGTGGGTGCCCATGTTTTTTGAAATTTTGAAAAAAAAGTTAGCCTCGTTTCTCATCATTTTGGACCGTGGGCTATAGCCCATATCGTACGGCATACCATGGCACGCCGTTTTTCATTATTTTTGAGGATTTGAAAAAAATGAAAAATGAAAAAAACGATGGGTTATAGCCCATGTTTTTTGAAATTTTGAAAAAAAAAGTTAGCCTCGTTTCTCATCATTTTGGACCGTGGGCTATAGCCCATATCGTACGGCATACTATGGCACGCCGTTTTTCATTATTTTTGAGGATTTGAAAAAAATGAAAAATGAAAAAAACGGTGGGTTATAGCCCATGTTTTTTGAAATTTTGAAAAAAAAAGTTAGCCTCGTTTCTCATCATTTTGGACCGTGGGCTATAGCCCATATCATACGGCATACTATGGCACGCCGTTTTTCATCATTTTTGAGGATTTGAAAAAAATGAAAAATGAAAAAAACGGTGGGTTATAGCCCATGTTTTTTGAAATTTTGAAAAAAAAAGTTAGCCTCGTTTCTCATCATTTTGGACCGTGGGCTATAGCCCATATCGTACGGCATACTATGGCACGCCGTTTTTGATCATTTTTGAGGATTTGAAAAAAATGAAAAATGAAAAAAACGGTGAATTATAGCCCATGTTTTTTGAAATTTTGAAAAAAAAAGTTAGCCTCGTTTCTCATCATTTTGGACCGTGGGCTATAGCCCATATCGTACGGCATTAATATGGCACGCCGTTTTTCATCATTTTTGAGGATTTAAAAAAATGAAAAATGAAAAAAACGGTGGGTTATAGCCCATGTTTTTTGAAATTTTGAAAAAAAAAGTTAGCCTCGTTTCTCATCATTTTGGACCGTGGGCTATAGCCCATATCGTACGGCATACTATGGCACGCCGTTTTTCATCATTTTTGAGGATTTGAAAAAAATGAAAAATGAAAAAAACGGTGGGTTATAGCCCATGTTTTTTGAAATTTTGAAAAAAAAAGTTAGCCTCGTTTCTCATCATTTTGGACCGTGGGCTATAGCCCATATCGTACGGCATACTATGGCACGCCGTTTTTCATCATTTTTGAGGATTTGAAAAAAATTAAAAATTAAAAAAACGGTGGGTTATAGCCCATGTTTTTTGAAATTTTGAAAAAAAAAGTTAGCCTCGTTTCTCATCATTTTGGACCGTGGGCTATAGCCCATATCGTACGGCATACTATGGCACGCCGTTTTTCATCATTTTTGAGGATTTGAAAAAAATTAAAAATTAAAAAAACGGTGGGTTATAGCCCATGTTTTTTGAAATTTTGAAAAAAAGTTAGCCTCGTTTCTCATCATTTTGGACCGTGGGCTATAGCCCATATCGTACGGCATACCATGGCACGCCGTTTTTCATTATTTTTGAGGATTTGAAAAAAATGAAAAATGAAAAAAACGATGGGTTATAGCCCATGTTTTTTGAAATTTTGAAAAAAAAAGTTAGCCTCGTTTCTCATCATTTTGGACCGTGGGCTATAGCCCATATCGTACGGCATACTATGGCACGCCGTTTTTCTTCATTTTTGAGGATTTGAAAAAAATGAAAAATGAAAAAAACGGTGGGTTATAGCCCATGTTTTTTGAAATTTTGAAAAAAAAAAGGTTAGCCTCGTTTCTCATCATTTTGGACCGTGGGCTATAGCCCATATCGTACGGCATACTATGGCACGGCGTTTTTCATCATTTTTGAGGATTTGAAAAAAATTAAAAATTAAAAAAACGGTGGGTTATAGCCCATGTTTTTTGAAATTTTGAAAAAAAAAGTTAGCCTCGTTTCTCATCATTTTGGACCGTGGGCTATAGCCCATATCGTACGGCATACTATGGCACGCCGTTTTTCATTATTTTTGAGGATTTGAAAAAAATGAAAAATGAAAAAAACGGTGGGTTATAGCCCATGTTTTTTGAAATTTTGAAAAAAAAAGTTAGCCTCGTTTCTCATCATTTTGGACCGTGGGCTATAGCCCATATCATACGGCATACTATGGCACGCCGTTTTTCATCATTTTTGAGGATTTGAAAAAAATGAAAAATGAAAAAAACGGTGGGTTATAGCCCATGTTTTTTGAAATTTTGAAAAAAAAAGTTAGCCTCGTTTCTCATCATTTTGGACCGTGGGCTATAGCCCATATCGTACGGCATACTATGGCACGCCGTTTTTGATCATTTTTGAGGATTTGAAAAAAATGAAAAATGAAAAAAACGGTGGGTTATAGCCCATGTTTTTTGAAATTTTGAAAAAAAAAGTTAGCCTCGTTTCTCATCATTTTGGACCGTGGGCTATAGCCCATATCGTACGGCATACTATGGCACGCCGTTTTTCATCATTTTTGAGGACTTGAAAAAAATGAAAAATGAAAAAAACGGTGGGTTATAGCCCATGTTTTTTGAAATTTTGAAAAAAAAAGTTAGCCTCGTTTCTCATCATTTTGGACCGTGGGCTATAGCCCATATCGTACGGCATACTATGGCACGCCGTTTTTGATCATTTTTGAGGATTTGAAAAAAATGAAAAATGAAAAAAACGGTGGGTTATAGCCCATGTTTTTTGAAATTAAAAAAAAAAAGTTAGCCTCGTTTCTCATCATTTTGGACCGTGGGCTATAGCCCATATCGTACGGCATACTATGGCACGCCGTTTTTCATCATTTTTGAGGATTTGAAAAAAATGAAAAATGAAAAAAACGGTGGGTTATAGCCCATGTTTTTTGAAATTTTGAAAAAAAAAGTTTGCCTCGTTTCTCATCATTTTGGACCGTGGGCTATAGCCCATATCGTACGGCATACTATGGCACGCCGTTTTTCATCATTTTTGAGGATTTAAAAAAAATGAAAAATGAAAAAAACGGTGGGTTATAGCCCATGTTTTTTGAAATTTTGAAAAAAAAAGTTTGCCTCGTTTCTCATCATTTTGGACCGTGGGCTATAGCCCATATCGTACGGCATACTATGGCACGCCGTTTTTCATCATTTTTGAGGATTTGAAAAAAATGAAAAATGAAAAAAACGGTGGGTTATAGCCCATGTTTTTTGAAATTTTGAAAAAAAAAAGTTAGCCTCGTTTCTCATCATTTTGGACCGTGGGCTATAGCCCATATCGTACGGCATACTATGGCACGCCGTTTTTCATCATTTTTGAGGATTTGAAAAAAATGAAAAATGAAAAAAACGGTGGGTTATAGCCCATGTTTTTTGAAATTTTGAAAAAAAAAGTTTGCCTCGTTTCTCATCATTTTGGACCGTGGGCTATAGCCCATATCGTACGGCATAGTATGGCACGCCGTTTTTCATCATTTTTGAGGATTTGAAAAAAATGAAAAATTAAAAAAACGGTGGGTTATAGCCCATGTTTTTTGAAATTAAAAAAAAAAAAGTTAGCCTCGTTTCTCATCATTTTGGACCGTGGGCTATAGCCCATATCGTACGGCATACTATGGCACGCCGTTTTTCATCATTTTTGAGGATTTGAAAAAAATGAAAAATGAAAAAAACGGTGGGTTATAGCCCATGTTTTTTGAAATTTTGAAAAAAAAAGTTTGCCTCGTTTCTCATCATTTTGGACCGTGGGCTATAGCCCATATCGTACGGCATACTATGGCACGCCGTTTTTCATCATTTTTGAGGATTTAAAAAAAATGAAAAATGAAAAAAACGGTGGGTTATAGCCCATGTTTTTTGAAATTTTGAAAAAAAAAGTTTGCCTCGTTTCTCATCATTTTGGACCGTGGGCTATAGCCCATATCGTACGGCATACTATGGCACGCCGTTTTTCATCATTTTTGAGGATTTGAAAAAAATGAAAAATGAAAAAAACGGTGGGTTATAGCCCATGTTTTTTGAAATTTTGAAAAAAAAAAGTTAGCCTCGTTTCTCATCATTTTGGACCGTGGGCTATAGCCCATATCGTACGGCATACTATGGCACGCCGTTTTTCATCATTTTTGAGGATTTGAAAAAAATGAAAAATGAAAAAAACGGTGGGTTATAGCCCATGTTTTTTGAAATTTTGAAAAAAAAAGTTTGCCTCGTTTCTCATCATTTTGGACCGTGGGCTATAGCCCATATCGTACGGCATACTATAGCGCGCCGTTTTTCATCATTTTTGAGGATTTGAAAAAAATGAAAAATGAAAAAAACGGTGGGTTATAGCCCATGTTTTTTGAAATTTTGAAAAAAAAAGTTTGCCTCGTTTCTCATCATTTTGGACCGTGGGCTATAGCCCATATCGTACGGCATACTATGGCACGCCATTTTTCATTATTTTTGAGGATTTGAAAAAAATTAAAAATGAAAAAAACGATGGGTTATAGCCCATGTTTTTTGAAATTTTGAAAAAAAAAGTTAGCCTCGTTTCTCATCATTTTGGACCGTGGGCTATAGCCCATATCGTACGGCATACTATGGCACGCCGTTTTTCATCATTTTTGAGGATTTGAAAAAAATGAAAAATGAAAAAAACGGTGGGTTATAGCCCATGTTTTTTGAAATTTTGAAAAAAAAAAGTTAGCCTCGTTTCTCATCATTTTGGACCGTGGGCTATAGCCCATATCGTACGGCATACTATGGCACGGCGTTTTTCATCATTTTTGAGGATTTGAAAAAAATTTAAAATTTAAAAAACGGTGGGTTATAGCCCATGTTTTTTGAAATTTTGAAAAAAAAGTTAGCCTCGTTTCTCATCATTTTGGACCGTGGGCTATAGCCCATATCGTACGGCATACTATGGCACGCCGTTTTTCATTATTTTTGAGGATTTAAAAAAAATGAAAAATGAAAAAAACGATGGGTTATAGCCCATGTTTTTTGAAATTTTGAAAAAAAAAGTTAGCCTCGTTTCTCATCATTTTGGACCGTGGGCTATAGCCCATATCGTACGGCATACTATGGCACGCCGTTTTTCATCATTTTTGAGGATTTGAAAAAAATGAAAAATAAAAGAAACGGTGGGTTATAGCCCATGTTTTTTGAAATTTTGAAAAAAAAAAGTTAGCCTCGTTTCTCATCATTTTGGACCGTGGGCTATAGCCCATATCGTACGGCATACTATGGCACGCCGTTTTTCATTATTTTTGAGGATTTGAAAAAAATGAAAAATGAAAAAAACGGTGGGTTATAGCCCATGTTTTTTGAAATTTTGAAAAAAAAAGTTAGCCTCGTTTCTCATCATTTTGGACCGTGGGCTATAGCCCATATCGTACGGCATACTATGGCACGCCGTTTTTCATCATTTTTGAGGACTTGAAAAAAATGAAAAATGAAAAAAACGGTGGGTTATAGCCCATGTTTTTTGAAATTTTGAAAAAAAAAGTTAGCCTCGTTTCTCATCATTTTGGACCGTGGGCTATAGCCCATATCGTACGGCATACTATGGCACGCCGTTTTTCATCATTTTTGAGGATTTGAAAAAAATGAAAAATGAAAAAAAACGGTGGGTTATAGCCCATGTTTTTAGAAATTTTGAAAAAAAAAGTTTGCCTCGTTTCTCATCATTTTGGACCGTGGGCTATAGCCCATATCGTACGGCATACTATGGCACGCCGTTTTTCATCATTTTTGAGGATTTGAAAAAAATGAAAAATGAAAAAAACGGTGGGTTATAGCCCATGTTTTTTGAAATTTTGAAAAAAAAAGTTTGCCTCGTTTCTCATCATTTTGGACCGTGGGCTATAGCCCATATCGTACGGCATACTATGGCACGCCGTTTTTCATCATTTTTGAGGATTTGAAAAAAATGAAAAATGAAAAAAACGGTGGGTTATAGCCCATGTTTTTTGAAATTTTGAAAAAAAAAGTTTGCCTCGTTTCTCATCATTTTGGACCGTGGGCTATAGCCCATATCGTACGGCATACTATGGCACGCCGTTTTTCATCATTTTTGAGGACTTGAAAAAAATGAAAAATGAAAAAAACGGTGGGTTATAGCCCATGTTTTTTGAAATTTTGAAAAAAAAAGTTTGCCTCGTTTCTCATCATTTTGGACCGTGGGCTATAGCCCATATCGTACGGCATACTATGGCACGCCGTTTTTCATCATTTTTGAGGACTTGAAAAAAATGAAAAATGAAAAAAACGGTGGGTTATAGCCCATGTTTTTTGAAATTTTGAAAAAAAAAGTTAGCCTCGTTTCTCATCATTTTGGACCGTGGGCTATAGCCCATATCGTACGGCATACTATGGCACGCCGTTTTTCATCATTTTTGAGGATTTGAAAAAAATGAAAAATGAAAAAAACGGTGGGTTATAGCCCATGTTTTTAGAAATTTTGAAAAAAAAAGTTTGCCTCGTTTCTCATCATTTTGGACCGTGGGCTATAGCCCATATCGTACGGCATACTATGGCACGCCGTTTTTCATCATTTTTGAGGATTTGAAAAAAATGAAAAATGAAAAAAACGGTGGGTTATAGCCCATGTTTTTTGAAATTTTGAAAAAAAAAGTTTGCCTCGTTTCTCATCATTTTGGACCGTGGGCTATAGCCCATATCGTACGGCATACTATGGCACGCCGTTTTTCATCATTTTTGAGGATTTGAAAAAAATGAAAAATGAAAAAAACGGTGGGTTATAGCCCATGTTTTTTGAAATTTTGAAAAAAAAAGTTTGCCTCGTTTCTCATCATTTTGGACCGTGGGCTATAGCCCATATCGTACGGCATACTATGGCACGCCGTTTTTCATCATTTTTGAGGACTTGAAAAAAATGAAAAATGAAAAAAACGGTGGGTTATAGCCCATGTTTTTTGAAATTTTGAAAAAAAAAGTTTGCCTCGTTTCTCATCATTTTGGACCGTGGGCTATAGCCCATATCGTACGGCATACTATGGCACGCCGTTTTTCATCATTTTTGAGGACTTGAAAAAAATGAAAAATGATAAAAACGGTGGGTTATAGCCCATGTTTTTTGAAATTTTGAAAAAAAAAGTTAGCCTCGTTTCTCATCATTTTGGACCGTGGGCTATAGCCCATATCGTACGGCATACTATGGCACGCCGTTTTTCATCATTTTTGAGGATTTGAAAAAAATGAAAAATGAAAAAAACGGTGGGTTATAGCCCATGTTTTTAGAAATTTTGAAAAAAAAAGTTTGCCTCGTTTCTCATCATTTTGGACCGTGGGCTATAGCCCATATCGTACGGCATACTATGGCACGCCGTTTTTCATCATTTTTGAGGATTTGAAAAAAATGAAAAATGAAAAAAACGGTGGGTTATAGCCCATGTTTTTTGAAATTTTGAAAAAAAAAGTTTGCCTCGTTTCTCATCATTTTGGACCGTGGGCTATAGCCCATATCGTACGGCATACTATGGCACGCCGTTTTTCATCATTTTTGAGGATTTGAAAAAAATGAAAAATGAAAAAAACGGTGGGTTATAGCCCATGTTTTTTGAAATTTTGAAAAAAAAAGTTTGCCTCGTTTCTCATCATTTTGGACCGTGGGCTATAGCCCATATCGTACGGCATACTATGGCACGCCGTTTTTCATCATTTTTGAGGACTTGAAAAAAATGAAAAATGAAAAAAACGGTGGGTTATAGCCCATGTTTTTTGAAATTTTGAAAAAAAAAGTTTGCCTCGTTTCTCATCATTTTGGACCGTGGGCTATAGCCCATATCGTACGGCATACTATGGCACGCCGTTTTTCATCATTTTTGAGGACTTGAAAAAAATGAAAAATGAAAAAAACGGTGGGTTATAGCCCATGTTTTTTGAAATTTTGAAAAAAAAAGTTTGCCTCGTTTCTCATCATTTTGGACCGTGGGCTATAGCCCATATCGTACGGCATACTATGGCACGCCGTTTTTCATCATTTTTGAGGATTTGAAAAAAATGAAAAATGAAAAAAAACGGTGGGTTATAGCCCATGTTTTTTGAAATTTTGAAAAAAAAAGTTAGCCTCGTTTCTCATCATTTTGGACCGTGGGCTATAGCCCATATCGTACGGCATACTATGGCACGCCGTTTTTCATCATTTTTGAGGATTTGAAAAACATTAAAAATTAAAAAAACGGTGGGTTATAGCCCATGTTTTTTGAAATTTTGAAAAAAAAAGTGAGCCTCGTTTCTCATCATTTTGGACCGTGGGCTATAGCCCATATCGTACGGCATACTATGGCACGCCGTTTTTCATTATTTTGAGGATTTGAAAAAAATGAAAAATTAAAAAAACGGTGGGTTATAGCCCATGTTTTTTGAAATTTTGAAAAAAAAGGTTAGCCTCGTTTCTCATCATTTTGGACCGTGGGCTATAGCCCATATCGTACGGCATACTATGGCACGCCGTTTTTCATCATTTTTGAGGATTTGAAAAAAATGAAAAATGAAAAAAACGGTGGGTTATAGCCCATGTTTTTTGAAATTATGAAAAAAAAAGTTAGCCTCGTTTCTCATCATTTTGGACCGTGGGCTATAGCCCATATCGTACGGCATACTATGGCACGCCGTTTTTCATCATTTTTGAGGATTTGAAAAAAATTAAAAATTAAAAAAACGGTGGGTTATAGCCCATGTTTTTTGAAATTTTGAAAAAAAAAGTTAGCCTCGTTTCTCATCATTTTGGACCGTGGGCTATAGCCCATATCGTACGGCATACTATGGCACGCCGTTTTTCATCATTTTTGAGGATTTGAAAAAAATGAAAAATGAAAAAAACGGTGGGTTATAGCCCATGTTTTTTGAAATTTTGAAAAAAAAAGTTAGCCTCGTTTCTCATCATTTTGGACCGTGGGCTATAGCCCATATCGTACGGCATACTATGGCACGCCGTTTTTCATCATTTTTGAGGATTTGAAAAAAAGAAAAAAGAAAAAAAACGGTGGGTTATAGCCCATGTTTTTTTAAATTTTGAAAAAAAAAGTTAGCCTCGTTTCTCATCATTTTGGACCGTGGGCTATAGCCCATATCGTACGGCATACTATGGCACGCCGTTTTTCATCATTTTTGAGGATTTGAAAAAAATGAAAAATTAAAAAAACGGTGGGTTATAGCCCATGTTTTTTGAAATTTTGAAAAAAAAAGTTAGCCTCGTTTCTCATCATTTTGGACCGTGGGCTATAGCCCATATCGTATGGCATATTATGGCACGCCGTTTTTCATTATTTTGAGGATTTGAAAAAAATGAAAAATGAAAAAAACGGTGGGTTATAGCCCATGTTTTTTGAAATTTTGAAAAAAAAGGTTAGCCTCGTTTCTCATCATTTTGGACCGTGGGCTATAGCCCATATCGTACGGCATACTATGGCACGCCGTTTTTCATCATTTTTGAGGATTTGAAAAAAATGAAAAATTAAAAAAACGGTGGGTTATAGCCCATGTTTTTTGAAATTATGAAAAAAAAAGTTAGCCTCGTTTCTCATCATTTTGGACCGTGGGCTATAGCCCATATCGTACGGCATACTATGGCACGCCGTTTTTCATCATTTTTGAGGATTTGAAAAAAAAGAAAAATGAAAAAAACGGTGGGTTATAGCCCATGTTTTTTTAAATTTTGAAAAAAAAAGTTAGCCTCGTTTCTCATCATTTTGGACCGTGGGCTATAGCCCATATCGTACGGCATACTATGGCACGCCGTTTTTCATCATTTTTGAGGATTTGAAAAAAATGAAAAATGAAAAAAACGGTGGGTTATAGCCCATGTTTTTTTAAATTTTGAAAAAAAAAGTTAGCCTCGTTTCTCATCATTTTGGACCGTGGGCTATAGCCCATATCGTACGGCATACTATGGCACGCCGTTTTTCATCATTTTTGAGGATTTGAAAAAAATGAAAAATGAAAAAAACGGTGGGTTATAGCCCATGTTTTTTGAAATTTTGAAAAAAAAAGTTAGCCTCGTTTCTCATCATTTTGGACCGTGGGCTATAGCCCATATCGTACAAAACACACGGACATTTACATTATAGTTGGGGCCCTTAGGGAGATTTTAGGGTATGTTCGTTCACTTTTGTCTAAAAGCGCCAAATTTGGCACAGGTGTAGCTCAGGGCATACTTAAATGATTTGGCTAGGGCGCCCGCGCCGGTGACCTTTGGGGTCGCCACAGCGGCTGATCCAATATGGCCGCCACCTGAACACGCTTTTGCCTCTACATTTGAACCAGATGAGCTACAAATCCAAACT
This sequence comes from Protomyctophum bolini, assembly GCF_963924005.1. Lineage (NCBI taxonomy): Eukaryota > Metazoa > Chordata > Actinopteri > Myctophiformes > Myctophidae > Protomyctophum > Protomyctophum bolini. The sequence goes on from NC_137871.1 coordinate 46,127,351, forward strand.
TGGTGTCTAATTCATGTTTTTTGACAATTAGAAATATGATGGAAAAATCATCTTTATGATTGGGTGTGTCTGGACACCTAATTAGCATATTTCCAAGATGGCGGCCATGTAAAAATTAGGTGTACCTTAACTTTTGATACTTTTGGCAAACTATTTTAGGTTTTTTGAGCATCAGAAACCTACTGGAATGATCAGATTTATGATTAAATGTATCTAGAGCACTTTAACTTCCATATTAACAACATGGCCATTATCCACCAAAATGTATTGCACATATATTTTCACACAGATAGAATGTAAAGCTGTATCTTACAGATATATTTCATTGTAACATTAGTAAAAGTAGAGAAAGTCAGTGCTACCCCCCCCCCTGTAACATAGGTTTCTGTTTCAACAGAAACAGAAACCTAAAAGTAGAGAAAGTCAGTGTCTGTCCGTCCCCCTTGTAATATAGGTTTCTGTTTACACTGTGCGATACAGGTTTAAAGTTTGCATTTTCAGTTGAGTGCTATAGCGCCACCCTTTGGCTTCACATCCTCCCCATCAGATGGCGTGATCGGAAATTGGGGCTAATCGCCATTTTCAAATGATCGTAATCTGCTCCGGAGCCAAAAAAAAGAAAAACACTGTACGGTATAGAGGGCTCTACCATTATTGCCAAGTTTTCCCCCACCGCCCCCCCCCCCTTTTCCCCTCACTGTATATGTATCCTTTCCCTTTTTGCTTCCTACATGATGAATTCCTGTTCTGTTCTGTACTGTCAGGTAAATCAGATAAAATAAACAGGGAATCATGTTAATAATTAAGGACGTTTCCTTTAAGGAACTCCTGTGTTCCTTATACGGTCATGTTCACTTTTCTCTGCAGAGAAAGGAGGACGAGCCTATCGGAGTGGTGCGTGACGTCACTGGTTTCATCCTATCCCTTCTTTAATGTTTAAGGTGACCTTTGGCATCAGTTCCATTCATATCTGGTCCAGGGCGGATACGGAAATGGTCCGTGTGTGGCAGTTGAAAACTTATCGGATACGGTAGGCGGGCTTTAGACCGGATGTGAGCAGCGAACAGCCAATAGGAACTCTCACATCTCCCTGACTGTTGCCATGTCCGTTTATTATAAGCGACTTTGTGCTTGTTTTCTGTAATGTTGATTGATTTGATTGATTGATTGAAATATTTATTAACAGTTTGCAGAATTACAGTACATTTCAAGCACAAACTCAATACAAAGACTGTTAACTGTGAGTGGACGACCCAATTAAGCTTTACACTTGTTTACAACAGGGTCCACCATGTTCAATTCATCAAAACATTTATAGACGTACAAATAGACACTTCTTTATAGCCAAAGAACAGAACAGGAATTCATCATAAAGGAGGTAAAAAGGGAAAATAAATATATACAGTGAGGGGGGAAATGCGGGGGTGGGGGGTATTCTGATTTTTAATGACTGTTGGTAGGGCGTTCCACATTTTGGTGGCATAGGAGCGAAAATAATGTAGTCCCTTGTTTGTTCCGGGTTGTCATGGCGTTGCACTCCCTCTAGTGTTGTGGGTGTAGTTCTGTATTTTCCTGTATTTGTTTTAATGAAAAGGGTGAACCCAGTTGTAATGTCCATTCTACATACCGTGAAATATAATGAAATGTACCTATTCTACATACTGTGAAATATAATGAAATGTACCCATTCTACATACTGTGAAATATAATGAAATGTACCCATTCTACATACTGTGAAATATAATGAAATGTACCCATTCTACATACTGTGAAATATAATGAAATGCACCCATTCTACATACTGTGAAATATAATGAAATGTACCCATTCTAAATAATGTGAAATATAATGAAATGTACCCAATGTACCCAATGTGTTGTCTTCAGAGTTAGACCCACATATGTAAATATTGTATGCCAGGGACGATATATAAATCATTTTTTATTGGAAATAGTTTTCTTAGGCCTGGTTTACTCGTTTTCCCTCGCAAAACCTGGCAACCCTGGCGTCGCCAGTGCGCATGTGCAGAGAGGAGTGTCTCCTCGTAGTAAAACAAACTCCTTCTGGAGAAGAACGAAAGCTCCCTAAACTATAGAACTACAACTACATTAAAACCTTTAAAACTAAAACTACAGTAAAACATGTTTACGTCGTTAAAGTTAAAGTATGTGTGTGTGTGAAGGCAGAGGAGGAAGATTCAGCTGAACAACAACAACAAGGTGAGAGAAAATGTAGCGACGTTTTCATTTCCTCATAATAACATAATTAACATATTTATATTTTATACATAATACCATGAATATATAACCTTACATAATAATAACATAACCACAGAACTACATTACGTTACATCATCATCATATAAAATGTTACTGTAGTAGCGACGTCTCTGCTCCATTTCCTGAAAACATTTACAAACAACAAAACAACATTCTTTGACATAATTATATTACTAATATAATTTGCATCCTAGTCACGTGACAGTCATATTTCAGGGATAGTTTTATCCGTGGTGTCAATGTTTAGTGAATAAATACAATATATAATATAATATAATAATGTTTAGTGAATACTTAGAATATAGCACAACAACATTCTTTTACATGATCATTATTATTATGATTATATGATAAAGGCTGGTGTTGCCTCCATGGTGTGTGTGTGTGTGTGTGTGTGTGTGTGTGTGTGCGTGCGCGACTGTGTGTGCGCGTGTGTTTGTATTTCTATTTATTTCTTGTTCTTTGGACTCCTGTTGCTTTTTTCACCTTGTTGCATTTTCACATCAAGGTCCATTATTTATTAATTCAGCTTCTGAGCCACGGACCACCATTTGATGACATTTAGCCTCTCAGACCCATTTGAGCCACGGAACCACCATCTGATGACATTTAGCCTCTCAGACCCATTTGAGCCACGGACCACCATCTGATGACATTTAGCCTCTCAGATCCATTTGAGCCACGGACCACCATTTGATGACATTTAGTCTGACCTTCACCTGAAGCTGATGGTGTTTCTTCTCCAGACTCGAGCCAGTCTTGTCAGTCATGGCTGACGTTGCTATGTTGATTCTTATTTCCTTTGTGGAGCTGCCATCCCCCCCCCCCCCCCCCCCATCCTCACTCACATCAGACCCGACGTATTTGAAATATTATATATATTTTGTATCATTTAATATCATAATTGATATTCATCTAATTCGTCTGTGTTCTCCAAATCATTTCAGAGAGCTGACACTCCTACAGTACGAACCAACGCTGACGACTCTGCAGCTCTGCCAACCCTCATCCAACCCTCATCCAACCTTCATCCAACCTTCATCCAACCGCATCCAAACCCATCCAACAGGAGGTCGATGGCTCTGTTGACTCTCCGCCGAACTCCTTCCATTGCCAGCGCTCCTGTAAGTCCACACGTGCACATTTAACGTCTTTATTTGCGTTCACATTTTACAAGAAATTCTTGAACACAAACAATTTACAGACGCTCTTAATCCAGAGCGACTTACATTAAGCAAGAACAAAAGCATGGGAATACATCACATAAAGACATTTATCATGAAACATGCGTAGCTAAGAAAGTAACAGTGGAATATCTATAATGAAACTATACACAACTATACAACTATACACAAACAATTGTGGATGCGCCTTCTGTGGCGACTGACGATTATTGCAGACACTAGAACAGAAATTTGCCGATGCCTGATCAGCTCTCGGCTTATTGGGCATGCCTGCAATCTGCAAATGTATGGACATTACAGATGCTTCCAAATATGAACACAAGTAGTTTACATCTGTAGCCAAGCTGTATAATAGCATCCTTAAGACTTAAGCACCTTGGTAAGGAATGCCTCTTCCAGACTGTGGTCAAATGTACATGCCACTTCTAAAATGGTCACTTCTCCTCTACTGTCCTCATCAACAACAATATCTGGTGTATTAGCTGTGACATCTGAAAAGGCATCAGTTTCATTATTGTGCATGAACATGGCAGTTGAAACACGTGAGTGCTTATACATTTTGGCAGATGATGAAACATATGAACTTATGTCCTAATAGGTCAACAATTATGTTGTGCCTAGCAATGTACATTCCTTTAGTTTATATACATAGCAGCCATTAAGAATATGTGTTTCTGTAAGTGGAGTGTGGTCACGGTGCAGACAATTACAATTTAGGCATTTAGCAGACGCTCTTAATCCAGAGCGATTTACATTAAGCAAGAACAAAAAAGCATGGGAATACATCCCATAAAAACATTTATCATGAAACATGCGTAAGCTAAGAAAGTAATATCTATATAATGAAACTATACATATAAACTACTATGCTTTACATATGTACTATGACGTGCTATGACTACATACAATGCAATTATAGTGCTGTCTTCATAACATGCTATAAGTCTGTGTCAAATGCTATCTAAGTCAGTGCTATGGGCCATGATGGAGTCTCAGACTACGGCGGAAGATTGGGAGTGATGCTGCAGTTCTGACTGCAATGGGAAGTGCATTCCACAGTTTTGGAGCCAGAAGGGAGAAGAGTTTGGGACGTGTGGAGCGTTGTTGTCCCGGCGTTTTTAGTGAGGGTACTTCCAGCTTCCCTGCGTTGGCTGATCTGAGTGCGCGGGAGGGTTTGTAGGGTTCAATCATACTTGCAAGATATGGGGGAGCCATACCTTTGGTTGCTTTGAATGCCAGCATCAGAGTTTTGTATTCTGTGCGGGCAGCGACCGGGAGCCAGTGGAGGGAGCGGAGCAGGGGGGAGACATGTGAGAATTTTGGCTGGTTGAAGACCAAGCGAGCTGCGGCATTTTGGATCAGCTGGAGAGGCTTAAATGCACATGCTGGTAGGCCAGTAAGGAGGGAGTTACAATAGTCGAGTTTTGACAAGACTGTTGTCTGGATTAGGAGCTGGGCTGATTCCTGGGTGAGGAACGGTCTAATTCGTCGTATGTTATAGAGTGTGAACCTACAATGAGGAGGAAACGTGTTAGGGTACCACAGAGAGAGATGGAGTCTGGTTGGAAGGACCTGTAATCTGGCTTTGACTCTAAAGGTGACTAATATCCTCATCAACTGCATCATTCTTGAATATTGTATGAGATACGGTGTGTTCTGCAAGCTAGCTTCCCCTGTAGTTTTAAACCAGTCCAATGTTGTAACATTACAAGGTACCTCCGTGCATTGGTGGTGATATATGGTGTTCTGTACAGTAGTCCTTATACCTCAGAAACTGCTACAGATTCAGAGTCGGGTCGAACCCAGCACAGAGATACTCCAGTTCTCACACAGAGGTCATTGAGGTCAGGCCAATCTGAACCCAACCCAGTAGCACGTGAGTCCATTTTAAGGTTGGGCTTTCTTCTGAACCCCAAGAAACCTGCCTCGCCCTCCGCTGCCAGCGGCACTTTACGCCGGTTTCATATCTAGAAACGGAGAAGATTGAGCAAGTTCCCCCGACAGTCATCACTAACATGTTTAACATGTTTATCAAGTGAGCCAGCCTTGTGGCGTTGTATAACCCCCCCAGCCTTGTGGCGTTGTATAACCCCCCCAGCCTTGTGGCGTTATCTATCAAACCCACCATCCTGTTTGGACTGGAAAATAATGTCTGTATAATGACATACTTGCCATAGTGGTTGCAACTGTATTAACTGATTGCCAGAGTCCCGTGGTGGGAGTTCTGCTCTGGTTCTGATTGGCTGAGTCCCGTGGTGGGAGTTCTGCTCTGGTTCTGATTGGCTGAGTCCCGTGGTGGGAGTCCTGCTCTGGTTTTGGTAATGTTGTGGGGGGCACTGGGGGGGGGGGGGGGCACGCAGTAAAGGTAAATTAATCCACAAAACTAACGTTATTTGTATTGTTGACCTATTTCAAAAGTATTAGTGCAACTTTTCGTTATTTTTTTACCCCTCTCACACGGAACTATGTTTTTTGTGTCCATATCACTACGCCCAAAATATAGTTCCATGTGATAGAGGGGTCAAAGTTGAACGAAAGTCGCGCTAATATTTTAGAAATAGGACCCCCATATAGTATTTTAATGCATTCCCATAATAAATAGTATATTAAATGCACTCCCATAACAACAGTGATCATATTTTATCCCCAGCCCTCTTCAATTTATATATGGACGGCCTGTCAATGCAGATGGGGGGGTGCAGAACAGGTGATTAATCATTTTATGTACGCGGATGACCTTGCCATACTTTCCCCAAGTAGCAGTGGGTTCCAACAGCTACTCAATATTTGTACCAATTACGGTATTGACTTTGATATTCAGTATAATGCCAAGAAGAGCACGATACTCTGATATGTAGAACTAAAGAAGATCTGGAACTTAAGTTTCCTGCCTTTCATCTGTCTGGTCAAATTATGGGTGTGTGAGTCCAAAATTACAAAATACTGTATCTTGGGCAACATATTGTTGCAGGCGAAGAGACAGAAGAGGAAACTGCGTGAAGCAGCCCCCACTCCTGTGCCAGGCCCCTCTCGTTTTGTCTGCACCAACTGCGCTAAAGACTGCCACTCCGGAGCAGGGCTGTCCAGCCACAGACTGCCACTCCGGAGCAGGGCTGTCCAGCCACTCCGGAGCAGGGCTGTCCAGCCACTCCGGAGCAGGGCTGTCCAGCCACTCCGGAGCAGGGCTGTCCAGCCACAGACTGCCACTCTGGAGCAGGGCTGTCCAGCCACAGACTGCCACTCTGGAGCAGGGCTGTCCAGCCACAGACTGCCACTCCGGAGCAGGGCTGTCCAGCCACTCTGGAGCGGGGCTGTCCAGCCACAGACTGCCACTCTGGAGCAGGGCTGTCCAGCCACAGACTGCCACTCTGGAGCAGGGCTGTCCAGCCACAGCCCTCGCTGCAAGAATGCATGACCACTCAGGCGCAATCCATCGTCATCACTGACGGACGGATGCCTATGAGAGGATGAAGAGGACATGTTTAGACAGAGGAGAATGCTATACGTACAAGCCAACATGTTGGTCCGTAAATTTCACCATTGTACTACGGATATTAAGGTAAACCTCTTTAAGAGCTTATTGCACCCCTCTCTACACAGCTCCACTGTGGGTGAAGTACAAGAAGGAGAGCTTACGCAAACTGCAAGTAGCCTATAATGACTGTCTTCCTATCCTGTTAAGAAAACCCAGGAGCACTAGAGCCAGTGGGCTTTTCTGTTCATTGGGGTCTCACTACTTTCATGGCTCTGTTGAGGAACTTGACATTTAAATTCATGAGCAGGCTGGATCGCTCACTGAATGGACTCATTGGACAGATGACAGACCCAGGCCGTAGCTCTGTATGGTACACTTCTACCATCAGAGGACACTGAATGGACAGATGACAGACCCAGGCCGTAGTTCTGTAAGGTACACTTCTACCATCAGAGGACACTGAATGGACTCATTGGACAGATGACAGACCCAGGCCGTAGTTCTGTAAGGTACACTTCTACCATCAGAGGACACTGAATGGACTCATTGGACAGATGACAGACCCAGGCCGTAGTTCTGTAAGGTACACTTCTACCATCAGAGGACACTGAATGGACAGATGACAGACCCAGGCCGTAGTTCTGTAAGGTACACTTCTACCATCAGAGGACACTGAATGGACTCATTGGACAGAGGACAGACCCAGGCCGTAGTTCTGTAAGGTACACTTCTACCATCAGAGGACACTGAATGGACTCATTGGACAGTTGACAGACCCAGGCCGTAGCTCTGTAAGGTACACTTCTACCATCAGAGGACACTGGCATGAGTGCCTCGCCTAGAGTAGTAACCTGTGGGGCTGGGTAAATGTACTGTATTCTTTGTATTCTCGTATATGTGATGTACTGTCTTTACTTGTGGGCCACGAGCCTGTAATAAAGTTTATATATAGAGCTATTTAAACTAATCTTATTTAAAATGTAATTTTACTGATGAGTCTCTTGTTTGTTTATTTATTAACTTTTAGGATGAGGACATTCGAAGCAGAGGAAGACTTCAGAAAAGGTAAATCTTGGTTCTAATTAGCTGGTGTGTGTGTGTCTGTGTCTGTGTCTGTGTCTGTGTGTGTGTGTGTGTGTGTGTGTGTGTGCGCGTGTGCATGTGTGTGTGTGTGTGTGTGCGCGTGTGCATGTGTGTGTGTGTGTGTGTGTGTGTGCGCGCGTGTTCCATCTTGTCTGCCGGGTGCGGTCGTTAAAGAATCCACCTCAGAATCAAGGTTGCCAGGTCTGCTTTTTTACAAAGACTTTTGGCTTGTTTTTTTGGCGGAGAAAATGTTTGTTTTAAAAGCGCGGTGGCTTTATGGCCAAATGTAACAACATTTATTTGATGTATAGAGCGTCGCAGTCCCTCCCCCTTTCAGAACGACGAGTGGCCCAGGAAATGAATCCCAATGCATTTTTCCCATAGGCATTTCAAAACGTATTTATTTAAAGACCTTTTAAGCGTCGTACGAAGCCAACTCTTGTCGTGACAAATCATGACAACACACACAATTCTTCGGGCCAAACAAAGAATTAGAAAGTAGAAAAAAACGGCAGGTTACAACACTTTTCTTTGTTGTTTTTCCTTCTTTGTAATTATTTGTTTGGTCCAAAATATTGTGTGTGTTGTCATGATTCGTCACGACAAGAGTTGGCTTCGTACGACGCTTTAAAAGGTCTTTAAATAAATACGTTTTGAAATGCCTATAGGAAAAATGCATTGGGATTCATTTCCTGGGCCACTCGTCGTTCTGAAAGGGGGAGGGACTGCGACGCTCTATATCCCATAATTATTATGAACCTACATATGGATAGTAATTATAATGATGTATATCCCATAATTATTATGAACCTACATATGGATAGTAATTATAATGATGTATATCCCATAATTATTATGAACCTACATATGGATAGTAATTATAATGATGGGGGGGTAGAGTGGCCGGATGGGAACCACAAGGTTCCCGGTTGGATCCCTGTGGGCTCCCAAAGTGTATTGTATTGTATGAACTCGCTGCAGGTTTAAATGAAGTGTAATTAACCCATTTTGGTGTGTGTGTGTGTGTGTGTGTGCGTGTGTGTGTGTGTGTGTGTGTGTGTGTGTGCGCACACAGGGAGAGCTTCGCTCTGGTAAAGGGGGCGGTCCTTCTCCTGGAGGACGATGAGAGGGAGGAGGAGTCACACGAGGCGTCGGCCAATCAGAAGCAGGAGGGCGGGGCTTCATGTGACACACGCCGCAGACACGTGCACGCCATGGTGTCACTGCTGAGACCCCAGGAGAGCATTAAGCTGGTACGCACACACACACACACACACACACACCGCACGCACACACGCACACACACCACGCACACCCTCATGTTTCTATATCAGTGGTTCTCACAGGGTTAAACCCTGTGTTTCTATATCAGTGGTTCTCACAGGGTTAAACCCTGTGTTTCTATATCAGTGGTTCTGTGTATATATATATATCACATACAGGCCGTGTTAACCTTAGAGCAGGGGTATTCAATTAGATTAGGCAGGGGGCCACAACTGTAGAATGATGGTGTTTGGGGGGCCGCACAGCATGCGCGCCAATTTGCATTTTGTGCTCAAACAAAGATGTATGTATATATATATATATATATATATATAATACTAATCACAGTAATGAGCATGATCGTATATGTCTAGTTTACATACCACATTATTATTTATTTTATTGTCTCCAGATTTAGGAGAATGTTTCTTAAGGTGAAACCTCATCTGAACATTTTAAAATAAATGCTAATAAAGTAGCATAATGAAGTTTATATTGACCTACAATAAAATGCACCACTTTTCCACCAATATTTCGTATATTTATTTGATTATTATATTAAGTATGGAGAACAAGCATTTCAATCCATAGTAGAGTCCATAGTAGAGAGCACATTCAGCCAGTGTGCTGTTGTAAAATAAGCAAACATCAACATATTAACCATGACTTCTTTATTATTATTTGTGCATTATATCAAAACGTTGGGTAGCAAAACAATGACATTGAAATTAGTGGAGGAATAGAAGTCCATTTGAAATGCAAAGTCCTCTTTCTCTACAATAGACGAATTCTCTTGTAAACAAGTGTAATGCTTAATTGGGTCGTCCACTCACATTTAGCAGTCTTTGTATTGAGTTTGTGCTTGAACTGTACTGTAATTCTGCAAACTGTTAAAATAAATATTTCAATCAATCAAAAAAGACCAAATTAATGCAGGCTACAGTCCCAAACACTGATTCCTGGCTTAAAAGCAAATGAGGTCAGAATTGGCCCCAATTGGCCCTATAGAAATCCGTCTAAATTGCAATGTCCTCTCAGTCTTCTCTATCAACACATGAGTTTGACAATAATTATGTGCAATACAAAACGCAATAATAATAATTATTATTATTAACAATACGAATACAGGCCTGGGAATAATCAAAGGCAATCCTAGAAGCCTGTCTTAAATGTAAAGAAAGTTGTTTGCAAAGGAGGCTAACAAACATTGACAAGCACGCACACTCCAAACATTTCAAAATAAATAAATAAAATAAAAACTACCCTAGTGCAAAATATCTATCGAACAGATTAACATTAATTAACAAGGTGCAAATAGCATTGGTTCAATGCATCATTACAAACAAATGAAACAGCTACCATTCTGAGGTAATGCAAAACTTTTATCAAACAGATTGACAAATATGCATTGTATTTCCCAATTCCCATACAATGCTAATTTCTTTTAAATAAAATTCGAAGCTGCCTTCTGAACTGAAGTAGCGCAAACAGTGTCTTGTTGTGATGATCAATTATTCCCGCTGTTCATCACTCATTGCCAAAATAAAAATAAAAATAGATTTACCTGACGTGACAATTCAGTGTGAGAAGTGACATTTACGAGACATTGCCAGCTTGTTGAATACAGGTTGGTGGGAGGTCAAGCCACGTGATGCAAAGCCACGTTGTTTTCCAACCATAGATGTGCAGCCATCAGTAACCAGGAGGTTAATCTTACCTAGAACCAAGACACGCTCTTCAGAAAAAGCCCTGACTGCAGTGTACATGTTCAGCAAGTAATGTAGAAAAACAGTCCTCAAACAGTACCTCCACCCTTCCACCTCCCGTTGTGTCAGAGAGTGGAACTTGCTTCATACGATTAAGTATTTCTTCTTTGATTTTCTCTTCTGCAAAAAGTTCTGTAACCATCTCAATGGCACCCTCCTTCACCTTCTCGGCATCCAGGAATGGTTTTCTTTTTTTAGCCAAAGAAAACATCACTCGTAGCGAAGCAGCAGTTGCCCTTTCTTGGGCTGTAGCAGCGGTTGTAATGGTACGGGTGGATGACTCGTAAGACTTTTTTAGTGTTTCTATTTTACTACGTCTAGTTGCGCTCGCAGGTGGGTATTCTGCATTGAATTTATGATATGATATGAACTTTATTTGTATAGCGCTTTTCAAAACATAGTTCCAAAGTGCTGCACAGAACAGGATTAAAAACAAGAAGAAAAAGACAGTAACACAATTATAATGGCAAACAAAACAATATCAAGCATGTATGTACAAATTAGTTAATTAAGTAGTTAAAAAATACTCTGTATAAAGATGAGTTTTTAGACGAGACTTAAAAATGGGGACGGATGGGGCTACACTAATGTGCACTGGCAGTGCATTCCACAGTTTGGGAGCTCGAGCGGAAAAGGCCCGGTTACCCCGGGTAACTAGATTGGTATGGGGGACAGCCAGGAGAGCCTTATCCGAGGATCTAAGGGTACGCACGGAGTTAGGGAGGGATAGCATCTCAATATCAATTTAGCAGCATGCACGCCAAAATGTCGCCTAATGTTATCAACTTTGCAGACTGCAACGGCTCTTTGACATAATAAACATACAGGTTTGGCATTGGCGTGCGTTGGTAAAATAAATATGTAGTCGTCTGTCCATTTCGGGTTGAATAGGCGATTTTCATCAGCAACAACTTTCCGCCGTTTCTCTCCACTCATTTTGTGAAAAACAGGTAAACCATCGAGTTGCACCGGGCCGCTCTGCACACGTCTTCCGGGGAATGTGTGGAATGACCCAATACAATAAGTTCAATTCCGGTTCAAAGATGCCCTGGCTTAATTCTATTGAATGATAATTGATAAATGTACCTACTTAATTCTGCCCCAAACACATGAACGTGCTGGTCCGTTGACTATCATTGTGCACGTTCACGACGGACGGACGCACGCGCGTGCGTGCGCGTTCGTTCGTGCGCATTCGTTCGTGCGCGTTCAACGGCAGCGCGTTCATGTGTTTGGGGCCAATCCATCCCAGAATGCACTCTGTTCCTATCCGGAAGGAGGAGTGAAATCGCCTCATGCGCTTTAGAGCAACTTAATGCAAGTGGATGGAAGGAGAACTCGGATGTCTTCTCTATTCATATATACTCTAAGGTGTTAACCTGTATCTCTGCTGCCCCCTGCAGGCCGTGCAGCTGGAGTCCGTTAACCCCGGCAGGGTCAGATATCTGATCGTAGTGTCGACGCTGAGCAACAAACTGGAGAGCATCCTGTTAGGAATGGACTTCCCTTCTGGAGACAGGTGTGTGTGTGTGTGTGTGTGTGTGTGTGTGTGTGTGTGTGTGTGTGAGAAAAAGGCGCAGCGGTGGTAATCAGTGGTACAAATCTAAAACCGACAAGCCCCCATCCTTTTCACTAATGCAAAAACCCATCAGAGTGTATTCAAGACATGAAACTTATCAATACCTGGGGCATAAATGTAATGTTGCAGGCCACTGGGAAGAGCAAGTCAGAGAACTGTATGATGACTACTCTGTCAGACTGGACTTGATCGACTCCTCCCCCCTCCCTATCCGAATGAAATTGCAGGCAATCAGAGAATTAGCACTCGCCAAAATTCAACATCTATTCTCGAACATCCATTTGCCACAGAACACCCTTACAGAACTGAATAACAAGGCAGTGCGCTTGGTGAGGGGCTGGTTCTGTCTCAATACTCACTCCACCCGTGCCATACTGTTTCAGCCCATCAGAGATGGCGGTCTGGGTGTACCGAATATTGAATGGGTTTACACTGCCACCAGAACCAGTCACCTTATAAATATGCTCAACAGCGACGACCCCACGGTCAGGGAAATGGCTCGTGAGTCACTCATTCAACACATGCAGCGACGTAAAGTACATCCGCGCTGGAGAATGAGACGCAGTTCCTTGGATTCAAGACTAAGGCGAATGGTAAATTGGACATTAAAGCCGCTGGATTCGGTGTGCGGTCCGACTGGATGGATCTTAATGATCTATGCCAGCGATCAGGATTACAGTTAAAGTGGGCGGCGCCTGATACAACAACTGCTGCACTCAACAACAGCATCATCATAGATCCGTGTGTCCGTGCATGTGCGACCTACGAGCAGGACGGTGCGCACCATGAACTGTCAATCAAATCCGCGACCGCAAGAGCCACCATTCTAGGAATGAAGCGATCAGAAAGTGCACAACACTGGACCAGTCTGAGGCTGCAGGGACAATTGGCTCTTCTTCCCTTTGCAAACCACTCATTATCACACTCTATACTGTCAAATAACACCATAGGTGAGGACATTCTCATTTTCACTATTAAAGCCCGTTTACAGGTGTTGCCGACCAAGTTCAACTTGGCAACCTGGTACCCATCAGCACACGACCCACACTGCATCCTACATCCAGTACCACATGACAAAGAAACAGTCGCACACATCTTAAATGGTTGCAGCCACTATAAAGGACTGTACATTGCCAGACATGACCGTCTGGTGGACCTGGTCTCAGACAAGATCAGACGAGTACAGGACAGGACAACAAGAATGTATAAACACAGCACTGTAAAAATAGACTGGTTTGATCACAATGACACGCATGTCAATTCACTACAAAATATTCCAAATACCCCAGATATTGTGTTCATCAATGAAATTAGAAAAACTGTCACTATATTTGAAATATGCTGCCCATTTGATTTGTATATGGACACTTGTTTTATATCCAAACTTATGAAATATCAGCTTCTGGTGGAACGTATTATGGCCTTGGGATATAACTGTCAACTTATTGTCCTTGTATTTGGAAGTCTGGGCCATGTCCATAAACTTGTGCTCAGGGGTCTGCAATTGGGTGGATTGCTAAAAACAAATGCAAAAAAAGCTGGCTAAATACTGTTCTGTCTCGGCTACTATGGGCAGTCTGTCTGTCTGGAGAAGGCATTTCATTTATCCCTAGGTGGCTTAAAAAACCCCAAAACAAACATCCTGTCTAGTAGTATCAAGTATATAGTATGTCAACAATGTGCTATATATATATTATTTTTTTTCTCTTCTTTTCCCTCTGTGTGTTAAGCATGTGCAGCAGCTTGGTTGGACCATATAATGTATAACCTTATTCTGACCAGTGTTTGGGTCTATTCTGTACACGCCACTTGTGCAGATCCAAATAAAATAATTAAAGTGTGTGTGTGTGTGTGTGTGTGTGTGTGTGTGTGTGTGTGTGTGTGTGTGTGTGTGTGTGTGTGTGTGTGTGTGTGTGTGTTAGAGCTGGGATCGGGCTTTATGTGTATATGTTGTCTGCAGTGATCAGGTGTATTGATTAGTATTGTCTGCAGTGATCAGGTGTATTGATTAGTATATGTTGTCTACAGTGATCAGGTGTATTGATTAGTATATGTTGTCTACAGTGATCAGGTGTATTGATTAGTATATGTTGTCTACAGTGATCAGGTGTATTGATTAGTATATGTTGTCTAAAGTGATCAGGTGTATTGATTAGTATATGTTGTCTGCAGTGATCAGGTGTATTGATTAGTATAATATGTTGTCTACAGTGATCAGGTGTATTGATTAGTATATGTTGTCTGCAGTGATCAGGTGTATTGATTAGTATATGTTGTCTGCAGTGATCAGGTGTATTGATTAGTATATGTTGTCTGCAGTGATCAGGTGTATTGATTAGTATATGTTGTGTTTTCAGTGATGAGTGCACCATCGGTCTGGTAGTTCCCATATGGAGCGACACACAGGTCTACCTCGATGGAGACGGGTAAGAACACACACACACACACACGCACGCACGCACGCACGCACGCACGCGCACGCACACACACTCCTAATCTAGGGAGCTCTCTGTGGTGTTGACCTCCTATGATAAAACTATCATAGGTCTATCCCTAGACCTGAATCACCACAACATATTAAACACTGTAGAGTCCCTAGACCTGAATCACCACAACATATTAAACACTGTAGAGTCCCTAAACACTGTAGAGTCCCTAGACCTGAATCACCAGAACGTGTTTTGAGCGGAGCTATCTCCTCCTACGCCCAGCTTTGTGTTCTGTGTGTTCCCCATAGCGATGATTTGATCTCTCTCTCTCTCTCTCTCTCTCTCTCTCTCTCTCTCTCAGAGGGTTCAGTGTGACCTCAGCAGAAGAGACCAGAATCTTCAAGCCTGTTTCTATGCAGACGATGTGGTGAGTTTAATAATAATAATAATAATTATTATTATAATAATGATAACTAGAACTGCACTCTGTCGAGTGCCCACTTGCGCCTTGCACTAGTGCGCTGTAGCGGTTTGTCAGGGTGTCAGTCAGAGCTGGTGTCAGGGTGTCAGTCAGAGCTGGTGTCAGGGTGTCAGTCAGAGCTGGTGTCAGGGTGTCAGTCAGAGCTGGTGTCAGGGTGTCAGTCAGAGCTGGTGTCAGTCAGAGCTGGTGTCAGGGTGTGAGTCAGAGCTGGTGTCAGGGTGTCAGTCAGAGCTGGTGTCAGTCAGAGCTGGTGTCAGGGTGTCAGTCAGAGCTGGTGTCAGGGTGTCAGTCAGAGCTGGTGTCAGTCAGAGCTGGTGTCAATCAGAGCTGGTGTCAGGGTGTCAGTCAGAGCTGGTGTCAGGGTGTCAGTCAGAGCTGGTGTCAGTCAGAGCTGGTGTCAGTCAGAGCTGGTGTCAGTCAGAGCTGGTGTCAGTCAGAGCTGGTGTCAGGGTGTCAGTCAGAGCTGGTGTCAGGGTGTCAGTCATCGTCCATGCTTTCATCTCCTCCCGCCTCGACTATTGTAATGGACTCTACATCACCCTCAGCTCCTCCTCAATCCATAAACTTCAACTGGTACAGAATACAGCTGCCAGGATTCTCACAAACACACCGCAGATCTCACATTACTCCCGTGCTCGCTGCACTCCATTGGTTGCCCGTCAAATCCAGGATCAATTTCATAAATATCTTAATAATAACATATAAGGCATTACACGGACTGGCTCAACTACTGCATGCAAAGCCAAACAGACGTTCTCTCAGGTCCTCTGATAAAGGCCTTCTGTCTATCCCTACAACCAGACTCAAAACAAAAGGGTGACCGACCGTGCATTTGCAGTGGTTGCCCCCACTTTGTGGAATGCCCTGCCCCTTGAGCTAAAGAATGCAGAGTCTGTCGAGCTGTGAAAGGTCTGATCTATAGAAGGTCTGCATGGTGTCATAGTGTTATAATGTGGTCTTGTAGGTCTGTTCTGCAGGCCCTCCATGGATGCTGTGAGCGAGCGGTGAAAGGTCTGATCTATAGAAGGTCTGCATGGTGTCATAGTGTTATAATGTGGTCTTGTAGGTCTGTTCTGCAGGCCCTCCATGGATGCTGTGAGCGAGCAGTGAAAGGTCTGATCTATAGAAGGTCTGCATGGTGTCATAGTGTTATAATGTGGTCTTGTAGGTCTGTTCTGCAGGCCCTCCATGGATGCTGTGAGCGAGCGGTGAACGGCTCCATCATCCCAGGCTGTGGTCTGGACTGGCTGACTCACTACCTCCCCCTGGTGGAGTCCGACCGTCTCTGCCTCAACGAGTGGGGAGCCATGAACGACCTGGAGTCTGTCCGCCGCGACAGCGGATCACAGAGGTGTGTGTGTGTGTGTGTGTGTGTGTGTGTGTGTGTGTGTTAAATGGCTGAATAGTTTAAACGTCTCTGTGTAGATATTGTATTAAATAGTATTGTTTGTATTCATTACCAGCTCGTCAGGCAGGCTGTCTAATTACCATATTTAATTACAGCTCGTCAGGCAGGCTGTCTAATTACCATATTTAATTACACCTCGTCAGGCAGGCTGTCTAATTACCATATTTAATTACAGCTCGTCAGACCGGCTGAGCAAAGAGATGCTGATTAAGGATCATCTGAGAGACATCATGAGGACTGAAGACCTGGAGAACCTGACCTCTAAGATGGTAACCTTTCACCTTTCACCCCTAACCCTATATATATATGAGGACTGAAGACCTGGAGAACCTGACCTCTAAGATGGTAACCTTTCACCTTTCACCCCTAACCCTATATATATATATGAGGACTGAAGACCTGGAGAACCTGACCTCTAAGATGGTAACCTTTCACCTTTCACCCCTAACCCTATATATATATGAGGACTGAAGACCTGGAGAACCTGACCTCTAAGATGGTAACCTTTCACCTTTCACCCCTAACCCTATATATATATATGAGGACTGAAGACCTGGAGAACCTGACCTCTAAGATGGTAACCTTTCACCTTTCACCCCTAACCCCTAACCCAGGGGTGGGCAATTATTTTTCCCAAGGGGCCAAATGAGAAACAGAAAATATTTTGGAGGGCCGGGCCAAAAGGCAGAACTTAATTATGCATGATATCAATTTTATTTCTATATAAAAAGCAGTAAATGGCATCGTTTTGCAAAGCAATGGTAAACAAAATGTGAAACAGTTGACTCAAATTATAGGCAGAGTGACTATTTTACATCATGATGTACAATAAGAGCACCCCTCACTTCACATGGGTGGGATTTTTTTACCTTCTACTTGCAGGCTTGAGACGTTTCCTTTCCCAGTTAAAAACTATGTTTTTGTTTAAGTTACAAGTCCTGTAAATACTAGCATTTTCTTTTAACAATGAGAACATTAGAGGTAGCTCTCTTAATAGTTCCATTCGAAGGACACTGGAGGTGCCACTTTCACAACCCATGGTGAGCTGCTTACTATCGAGAGATGAGTGTTAAGTCACGACCATTAAACAACAACGTTCTGAAAACAATAATAAGCCAACCAGTAATGGTATTGTTGAGACTTGGCAGCCTGGCAGGCGCTGTATGTTGACGTGTGCACGTTCGTTCTGCCAGATTTACTTTGTGGTTCAACGGTACGTCGATCGACTCGTGTGCCGAAAACAGACGATCCACAAGCTCACGACGCATCGCCCAAGCTTTCTGAACTTCAGAAGCATGCCACATTCTGGGCGCAACAACGCCATACGGCAGCATCTTAAAACATCTTAACTTTATTGGCGAGGCGGGTTAAATAAAGCAATGAAGCATAATGGGATTTAACTTGTCCTCCTGCAAGGAAGTTTGGTAATCAAAGCATGCGCCTACCGTGTTGTGGAGCTGCATGCTTCATGGCTATTTGCATTCACCGACGTAGTCAACAATAAATCCAAAAAGCCGACATTTTCGCATATGAGGGGGGTGAAGGAAGAAAGACAGGTTCTCAATCACACGCAATTCACGTGCACAGTTGACGTGCAGATTGCGTGCAGTGAGAATACATGGGCTTCAAAATAAAAGCAATGCGGTTTTAGTCCACCCATAAGGTAATTAGAAAGTATGTTTTATTTTCGGATTATCTTTCACAGGCCGGTCAGAGTCAGCCGGCGGGCCGTATTTGGCCCGCGGGCCGTACAATGCCCAGGTCTGCCCTAACCAGTGCTCCATGGTGAATTAGTATTGTAACGTTCTCCTCGGCTTTGACTGCTTCAGTTCAGACACAACATGGACATGTTATATATTATTATTATTATTATTATTATTATTATTATTATTATTATTATATCAGCTACAGTAGACTACTGACTTACTAAGCTACACAGTCTGATACGCAGAAGGATGTCGGACAACTCAACCTCGACGTGGTGGAAGGAGGTGGTGGAGGGACAGATCCGTTGCTCATTATGCAGGATGGGCCGCTGACTGATCTGTAACCAGCCAGGTCGGTCATTCCATTCACGCTGCGCAACGCACACGCTTTTGTAAAGAGGTGCTTTAAAGCAAGGGTTGTTTTTGATAGACATCAATCCGTCCACTCCATGTGCGTGCCGTGCGCGCGTGCACTCTTTGTGTGCACGGCTGCACGCTGTTTCACCCGCGTTTGGTTAAAAGTTAGGTTTGAACATTACAAACAAACTTTCCAAATAATAACTTTAGTATTCAACGTGTCGGGGTCTGCTATCCTGCTGCGTTCGCTCAGCACAGAGCAGCGACACAGGGGATAGATCTTTAAATGGACGCCGCATTGAGCCTCGACTAGTTGTCAGCTTGTAGATCTGCTCTTTTTTGGCGAACGACACCGCCGTACTACAGAAATATAAATGTAGGTATTATGTATAGAACCGCGACTATAGAATGTGCACCTGCTGTATCAGAGCCATAATAATAATAATAATAATTATGATGTATCAGAGCCTTGTCTTGATCACGATTGAACGGTCAAATTCTGTAGTCGCCTAGTCGCACTGTCGAGATCTATGTATCTGATGTGTCATGTTTTATAGGTCAGGATAGGCTTCGACATGCGGCCATATAAGGATCTATATATCTAATGTTTAATGTTTTATAGGTCCGTTCGTCACTGGAGGACAGGATAGGCTTCGACATGCGACCATATAAGGATCTATATATCTAATGTTTAATGTTTTATAGGTCCGTTCGTCACTGGAGGACAGGATAGGCTTCGACATGCGACCATATAAGGAGTACATCGATAACGAGATGATGGTGGTGATGGCACAGATGGACAAACCCTCCAAGATATTTGACTTCCTGTATCTGGTGAGTTAACCCATTCATTACCAGATATATTTCTGGCTGCGTTTAGCCAGATAAAAAAAAAAAAAAACATTTGTCATGAATTGAAAACGGATTCAGTGAATCTTTTTCCCCCTAGTTAATTTCATGAAAAAATCAAAGAAAAATCAAAGAAATTCCATAAATTAGAAAACAAATTTAATTTGTTTAATAGCAGATCTACACTGAAATAATCATCATCGGCCCCGACTCCCTCACCCGCTCCACCCAGGACTTCTCACTCACCATCGACAGCTCCCTTGTCGAACCCTCCCCACGCATCCGCAACGTAGACCCAACTCTCTCATTCCTCCCCCACATTAACACACAATCAGTGCCGGAGGTCCTTCAAAATAGGAGCTCTGGGGTGCCGGAAAGACATGGTCGCTTTTACTCTGAAACCCACGACCCGGAAAACCATCAGCTCAAATAAGTTCTCTTTACATTGCTAGCTTACATTGCTATCTTCTTCAAACCAAACGCATACGAGACGCCCCCCCTTTTCCTACGTTCAAAACCCGCACTGATAAGCCACGCGTTGTGAGCTTGGCTACGCGACACGAAGCCACGCGTTGTGAGCTTGGCTACGCGACACGAAGCCACGCGTTGTGAGCTTGCAGATCTGCTATTTTCACTAGTTTGGTGTCACATCGAAAACATTTGGCAGCCACTGTGTATCGACACCGATAACACTGTGTGTGTGTGTGTGTGTGTGCAGGGTTCTGAATGGAATGCTGCCAACTCTGAGGAGCTACAGAAGAACAAGTGAGTTATTTATTCAACTGTTAACAGTTTAGGGGCCACGATGGCACAGTTAGTAGTGCTGTCGCCTCACAGCTAGAAGGTCCTGGGTTCGATTCCCGCTCGGGACGCTGTGGGTGCTGGCGGCGTGTTTCCTCCTCCGCGTCATCAGTGCATCAGTTTCTTAGCTTACGCATGTTTCATGATAAATGCTTTTATGTGATGTATTCCCATGCTTTTGTTCTTGCTTAATGTAAGTCGCTCTGGATTAAGAGCGTCTGCTAAATGCCTAAATTGTAAATTGTAGTGCCCATACCCGAGGCGGGGTTGGCAAAACGGCCTTTCTGTGTGGAGTTTGCATGTTCTCCCCGTGTCCCCTAGGGTAGGTACCCTCACATGTTCTCCCCGTGTCCCCTAGGGTAGGTACCCTCACATGTTCTCCCCGTGTCCCGTAGGGTAGGTACCCTCACAAAAAACATGCAGTAATCCTGGTCACTAAACTGCCTCCCCCTGGCCAGCCGGGGCGCCTGATGGAGGGGAAAGGAACTGGTTGGAATAACGTGTTCCTTCCATGCGCTACGTCCAACCAGGGAAACTCCCCCCTGTCAGGTGTAAAGGAGCAACTTGGACACTCAGGCATGAAGGAAGCATGAGTTCAAGTCCGTTGCTCTCCCCTTGTCCCCCATATATGGGGACTAGGTTGGTGGAGGGTGTGTAGAGCCCAGGATCACATTAGATAATTGACACAGGGGTGAAAAATGGGTTACAAAATCGTGGGATAAAAATTAAAAAAAAAAAACTGTTTAACTGATTCACCTTTAACCTTTCACCTTTAACTGGTTCTGCACCGAGCCGAGACTGTTGAATGTATTTATTCTATCCAGCCCGGCCCCGACATCCAATCAATGGACACCATGCCCAGCAACCAATCAATGGACGCCATGCCCGGCCCCGACATCCAATCAATGGACGCCATGCCCGGCCCCGACATCCAATCAATGGACGCCATGCCCGGCATCCCCAGATTAGTTTTATTCCCCATAATAATCCAGGGAGAAATGATGTTATGCTAACGGACGTGTTAAATGATGTTATGCTAACGGACGTGTCCTGATTCACTAGTGGCATATTCACGCAATCCTCAACAGATTGTTATAATTCCAAGTGATCTATAATCTGTGACGTTTATATTTTCATTTGGGTGTAAGTAAGTACTTTTATCAAACATGGGAGCCTATATTTAATGTCCACTGAGCTGTGGTGCGCTTGCCTACACACTCTCAATTAGGGATTTTCCCAGCGGTTATTTTCACTCTCGTGTACAACCTTTATTCAAATACGGTATTTTAAAATGCAACCACACTTTTGTTTATTTTTTCCTGGGTTCAGTTGACTTCCCTGTTGTTAACACGGGGGAAAGAGGACGCGTTGTGAGGCGCTTTTTAAAATTATAGTATAAATTAATAATCGATTTTTTATTTCAAGATCGATTCCCGTGCTTATCGAACAAACGTCGATTAATCCATTTTTTTTGGGTCAGCCCTAGTTCAGACGGTACTGTACAGGAAATCAGTGCTGGCTGTAGTTGTCTTTACAGTGTTGGGATTCATTGTATTGTATCATTATGTTTACAGTGTAGGATACATCCTGAACGTCACCAGAGAGATGTATTGTTACATTGTATTGTTTTATTGTATTGTTATATTTACTATAATTGTTTACAGTGTAGGATACATCCTGAACGTCACCAGAGAGATCGACAACTTCTTCCCAGAATCCTTCACTTACATGAACATCAGAGTCTACGATGTGGAGGCTACGGACCTGCTGCCTCACTGGAAGGACACATATACCTTCATAGATACAGCCAGGTAACTTAACACCACCCCACTACACCCTACCTACACCCTACCTACACCCTACACCACCCTATATACACCCCACTACACCCTACCTACACCCCCCTAACACCACCTACAGATCTGCTGCCTCACTGGAAAGACGCATATACCTTCATAGATACAGCCAGGTACCCTAACACCACCCCACTACACCCTACCTACACCACCCTATATACACTGTCTCTCTCTGTCTCGTCCAATAGGAAGAGCGGTCAGTCGGTATTGGTCCACTGTAAGATGGGCGTGTCTCGCAGTGCGTCCACGGTCGTGGCCTACGTCATGAAGTCTCAGCGCTGGACGCTGGACGTGGCGACGGCGTACGTCCGAGACCGACGCTCCATCGTTAAGCCTAACGAGGGCTTCATGAGGCAGCTGCTCACCTACAACGGGATCCTCAACGCCAGGTGAGTCTTAACGAGCATCGCTACATCCACAGGTGAGTCTTAACGAGCATCGTTACATCAACAGGTGAGTCTTAACGAGCATCGCTACATCGACAGGTGAGTTCTAACGAGCATCGCTACATCGACAGGTGAGTTTTAACGAGCATCGCTACATCGACAGGTGAGTTTTAACGAGCATCGCTACATCGACAGGTGAGTCTTAACGAGCATCGCTACATCCACAGGTGAGTCTTAACGAGCATCATTACATCAACCGGTGAGTCTAAAGGCCTATTCATAGTCTGGATTTTCGGTGGTAAGGTGACCACCGCTCCGGTGGTGAGCTGACCGCCGGAGCTGAAATAACGTTGAGCGGTGGTGAGTAAAAACAGAGAGCAGGGCTGGAGTGGTGGCGGTGGTTTGCTCTTCACCGCGGCTCGTGACGTCATGTTGTAGTTCGGTGGTCACCTAACCACCGTAAATCCAGACTATGTATGAGCCTTTAACGAGCATCGTTCTGAGTGTTTCATCTGTAATTATTCTAAACTCCTTCATCATGTTCTGTAAAGCGCTACTCTGTTTAGAAAATCATTGTAATTTTTTTTTTTTTTTCCACTGTTTTGTTTTTTCAAGATTCAGGGTATACAGTTAATCAAATGACAGTATATGTGACACACCCATATGAAACATATAAAAGATAACAAAATGTTGTGAGTCCATACACAAAATATTGTGGTAGCATAAAATAAAAATAAGAAAATAAAATAAAAAGTTGCATAGTCCTATGCTAACATGGAAGCGACACTAATACAAACCACATAACCTGAATCAAGTTTTGAAACAAAAACAAGACAAACGTACGACAAGACAAGACAAAACAACATGGCATGGTCATTGGTCACCCAAAACATAATAGACGTGGTATTGCATCCATGGCTCCTAATAATAAATATACTGAACAACCCAGCTGCGTCGGGAATCTACAGTAGCATGCTCAGATCCAGGATTAATCTCCTTCAATCTGGAATTGCTTGGAACTGCAAGTTATTTACTAGTGCGAGGAAGGGGCCCCATGTGTCCTCAAATTTGGATACAGAGCCTCTCAGGGTACATCAAATTTTTTCTAATTTAATAAAGTGGAGTACATCTCTAATCCAGTGAAGATGGGTCGGGGGAGCAGAGGACTTCCATTTCATCAGAATCAGACGCCTAGCTAAGAGAGTGGTAAAGGCCACCAAGTGAGCTTTGTATTTTGACAGGAATAGATCAGGGGGAGAGATTCCAAAAATAGCCGTCATTACATTTGGTTCAAATGGTACCCCAACACTACTCGACATAGTGTCAAAGATCTTAGTCCAATACCTACGTAAAGAAGGGCATGACCAAAACATAATGTATATACGTGGCGGGGGCCGAACGACAAAAAACATTGTAATTGTAATGTCTTAATTATAATTGTCTTTATATTAATGTGCTCCAGTCAGCAGCGTCACAGCACCCTCTGGAGGGTTAGGAAGAAGTCCAGAGACCAGCAGAGGGCGCTGTCTCTGCAGAGAGAAGAGGGGGAGGAGGAGGAGGAGGAGGAGGAGGAGGAGGAGGAGGAAGAAGAGGAAGAAGAGGAGGAGGAGGAGGAGGAGGAGGAGGAGGAGGAGGAGGAGGAGGAGGATGATGATGAGGGGATCGATGATGAAGATGAAGGCGTGGACAGTCCAGATGAAGCTGATACAGCTGCATATAAAGAGGTTTGTTCATATTATTATTATTATTATTATTAGATATAACAAAGAAGTTTGTTCAGCCACAATTCATAATAATGAAGCTTGGCGATTGGTTGTAATGGTTTGAGGGGATCCAGAGGTGGAGGTGATTGGTTGTTATTAGTGGTGTCAAAAAATATCGATATGAATCCGTAATGGATTTTAACATGAACGATGCGACTACGTCGATGTGTCTGGATCGGTCAGAGCAGCACATGAACGATGCGACTACGTCGATGTGTCTGGATCGGTCAGAGCAGCACATGAACGATGCGACTACGTCCATGTGTCTGGATCGGTCAGAGCAGCACATGAACGATGCGACTACGTCGATGTGTCTGGATCGGTCAGAGCAGCACATGAACGATGCGACTACGTCGATGTGTCTGGATCGGTCAGAGCAGCACATGAACGATGCGACTACGTCGATGTGTCTGGATCGGTCAGAGCAGCACATGAACGATGCGACTACGTCGATGTGTCTGGATCGGTCAGAGCAGCACATGAACGATGCGACTACGTCTATGTGTCTGGATCGGTCAGAGCAGCACATGAACGATGCGACTACGTCGATGTGTCTGGATCGGTCAGAGCAGCACATGAACGATGCGACTACGTCGATGTGTCTGGATCGGTCAGAGCAGCACATGAACGATGCGACTACGTCGATGTGTCTGGATCGGTCAGAGCAGCACATGAACGATGCGACTACGTCGATGTGTCTGGATCGGTCAGAGCAGCACATGAACGATGCGACTACGTCTATGTGTCTGGATCGGTCAGAGCAGCACATGAACGATGCGACTACGTCGATGTGTCTGGATCGGTCAGAGCAGCACATGAACGATGCGACTACGTCTATGTGTCTGGATCGGTCAGAGCAGCACATGAACGATGCGACTACGTCGATGTGTCTGGATCGGTCAGAGCAGCACATGAACGATGCGACTACGTCGATGTGTCTGGATCGGTCAGAGCAGCACATGAACGATGCGACTACGTCTATGTGTCTGGATCGGTCAGAGCAGCACATGAACGATGCGACTACGTCCATGTGTCTGGATCGGTCAGAGCAGCACATGAACGATGCGACTACGTCGATGTGTCTGGATCGGTCAGAGCAGCACATGAACGATGCGACTACGTCTATGTGTCTGGATCGGTCAGAGCAGCACATGAACGATGCGACTACGTCGATGTGTCTGGATCGGTCAGAGCAGCACATGAACGATGCGACTACGTCGATGTGTCTGGATCGGTCAGAGCAGCACATGAACGATGCGACTACGTCGATGTGTCTGGATCGGTCAGAGCAGCACATGAACGATGCGACTACGTCGATGTGTCTGGATCGGTCAGAGCAGCACATGAACGATGCGACTACGTCGATGTGTCTGGATCGGTCAGAGCAGCACATGAACGATGCGACTACGTCGATGTGTCTGGATCGGTCAGAGCAGCGTCTGCATCGGACGTTGGTTCCATCCTAAAGTTGTGAATCGATATAATTCAACTAACTGCGGGAAAAACACAGATGTACAAGCCCAACGCGCCGTGCATTGCGACGGGTAGATAACTTGTAGATCTGCTCCAGTGCAGGACGGGCGCATGCTTATGACGCTCTTAACTATGCATCAGCAGCCAGCGTCAGTCACAACACACGAGCAGCATAAATAAACCATTGGTCGTCAGACGGGATACTTATTTCCCATCCACGGGCACAGGCAGTGATATCAGCAGCTTCCACCCCATCTGGATGGTGGTGGTGTTGTCTCATGAGGGTAGCTACTAGTTAGCATGGGAGCTAACATTAGTTTAGTTCTGGTCCATATCGTTAGAAGGAGTTCGCCTTCATAACACTATCATGTACTTTCCATCCGTTCCCCAACCCCTCACACTCGATGCTGCGTTTACACGGACAGACAAAAAGACGTGTGTGTGTGTGTGTGTGTGTGTGTGTGTGTGTGTGTGTGTGTGTGTGTGTGTGTGTGTGTGTACTGTATATATTATACTATTAATATCTACTATCATATCTATTACCAGATCTGTGCTGTTTGCAGAGAAAGTTTGAATATACCTTGTATTTGTCTTTCTTTCATTACAACCCCCCCCCCCCCCACACACACACACACACATCAAGGTGTTTGAAGACTCCGCCCCCCAGTCGTCGACCAATCCGGACACTCCACAAGCAGCCACGCCCACCATCACCATTAACGAGGCTCAGAAGGTGAGTGATGCAAGAAGTGATCCATTGATTGATTTATTGATTTATTGATTGATTGATTTATTGATTTATTAATGAAAACTAAGCTATGATGACTAAGGCCCAGGCCACACGTATGTGGATCTTTTGCTAAACGCACATCTCTTTGTGCGTTTGGGCCTTTCGGCCACACGGCCACTCAAACGGAGGTTTTTGGAAATATCCGAAAATATCCGGATCAGTGCAGTCGTGTGAAACGGAGCTTTTGAGAAACGATGATGTCACCGCTCATTAGCGCATATCATTTCTTATGCAGCTTAATGTGCCTGCATGGAAACTACACGATATCTATCCCATTGTTCATGTTTATTTATCACTGTTTTCAACTTTAAAACTGCATCAACTGCAGCGAGCAAAGGCTCTGCTCCGCTGCATCCAATAATACACACATCAGCCTGCTAGTGCCAAGCCGGTTGGCTACAGATAAACTGTGGATATTAACCTACCAAATGAAGGACCGAGGCCAAATGCCATTGCACAGTACACCATCAACAAGTCTGTGTGTGCTTCGCCGCATGTGAAAATATATTCTCGTGCTGTATTCTGCTCTCCATTTCATGGTCATGGAGGAAGAGAGAAAAGGGGGTGCAGAGAGAGAGATAGAGAGAGTGAGAGAGAGAGTGAGAGAGTGACAGTGAGAGTGAGTGGGTCGCCGTGCGCATACATGGCACATCTCTCTCCTGTTTAGGTACGGTAATAAAGGGCTCATTATGGCACATCTCTCTCCTGTTTAGGTACGGTAATAAAGGGCTCATATCTGGCACATCTCTCTCCTGTTTAGGTAATAAAGGGCTCATATCTGGCACATCTCTCTCCTGTTTAGGTACGGTAATAAAGGGCTCATATCTGGCACATCTCTCTCCTGTTTAGGTAATAAAGGGCTCATATATGGCACATCTCTCTCCTGTTTAGGTAATAAAGGGCTCATATCTGGCACATCTCTCTCCTGTTTAGGTACGGTAATAAAGGGCTCATATCTGGCACATCTCTCTCCTGTTTAGGTACGGTAATAAAGGGCTCATATCTGGCACATCTCTCTCCTGTTTAGGTAATAAAGGTTAGGTAATAAAGGGCTCATATCTGGCACATCTCTCTCCTGTTTAGGTAATAAAGGGCTCATATCTGGCACATCTCTCTCCTGTTTAGGTAATAAAGGGCTCATATCTGGCACATCTCTCTCCTGTTTAGGTACGGTAATAAAGGGCTCATTATGGCACATCTCTCTCCTGTTTAGGTACGGTAATAAAGGGCTCATATCTGGCACATCTCTCTCCTGTTTAGGTAATAAAGGGCTCATATCTGGCACATCTCTCTCCTGTTTAGGTAATAAAGGTTAGGTAATAAAGGGCGCGCCCTTGACTGCATTCCGTTGTCACCGTGCGCCTGCATGCCGACAATGTGCTCACGTGGAAGTATTAGCCTACATTATAACGTGTTAAACACCTGGACATTATAGCCACTCTACGCGTGGACACTTCTACAGGTCTGACTCTGCTATTGTTTTCTGTGCAGGACTTGCCTAGTCGCCAGAGCAATGGTAAAGTGTATCATTTTTAAATGATATCAAATCAAATGTATTTATATAGCACATTTAAAACAACTCTCATTGTACCAAAGTGCTTCACAAATGCAATACAATACAATACAATTCAGTGCAGAAGACGTCAATAATAAAACAACAGGCATATAGGACAGAATAAAAGGAAAGGTGCAGGATCATGTCGGTGATGCAAAGGCTTGTGAATAGAAAACATTTTTAAAAGACCTGCGCAGACCTGACGGCGAGGGGAATGCTGTTCCACTGAGTGGGGGCTGAGACACCAAAGGCCCGGTCGCCCCTGAGCCTCTTCTTTGTGTGCGGAACCCCTAAGAGACCCCTGTCTGCTGACCTGAGGGTCCTGGTAGAGGAACCCCTAAGAGACCCCTGTCTGCTGACCTGAGGGTCCTGGCTGGTAGAGGAACCCCTAAGAGACCCCTGTCTGCTGACCTGAGGGTCCTGGTAGAGGAACCCCTAAGAGACCCCTGTCTGCTGACCTGAGGGTCCTGGCTGGTAGAGGAACCCCTAAGAGACCCCTGTCTGCTGACCTGAGGGTCCTGGCTGGTAGAGGAACCCCTAAGAGACCCCTGTCTGCTGACCTGAGGGTCCTGGCTGGTAGAGGAACCCCTAAGAGACCCCTGTCTGCTGACCTGAGGGTCCTGGCTGGTATAGGAACCCCTAAGAGACCCCTGTCTGCTGACCTGAGGGTCCTGGTAGAGGAACCCCTAAGAGACCCCTGTCTGCTGACCTGAGGGTCCTGGCTGGTAGAGGAACCCCTAAGAGACCCCTGTCTGCTGACCTGAGGGTCCTGGCTGGTAGAGGAACCCCTAAGAGACCCCTGTCTGCTGACCTGAGGGTCCTGGCTGGTATAGGAACCCCTAAGAGACCCCTGTCTGCTGACCTGAGGGTCCTGGCTGGTAGAGGAACCCCTAAGAGACCCCTGTCTGCTGACCTGAGGGTCCTGGCTGGTAGAGGAACCCCTAAGAGACCCCTGTCTGCTGACCTGAGGGTCCTGGTAGAGGGGGGGGATAGGATAGCAGGTCAGTGATGTAGGAGGGGGCCAGCCCATTGAGGGCTTTGTACACAAACAGGAGGGTTTTGAACTGGATTCTGAACCGGACCGGCAGCCAGTGGAGAGAGGCCAGGACAGGGGTGATGTGGTCCTTCTGGTGCCGGTCATTACAGGGCATTACAGTTGTTTAACCGGGATGATATTAGCACGTGGATGACTATTTCAAGGTCGTGTGTGGAGAGAAATGGTTTGATTTTGGAGATGGAGCGGAGGTGAAAGAAACTGGATTTGACTATTGCATTAATTTGTTTATCGAATTTAAACGCTGAGTCGATAAATACTCCTAGATTTTTGGCACGGGGTTTGACAGAAGTGGAGAGGATGCCGAGATTGTTTTGTATTTGAGTGGTGGAATCGGGTGGACCAAATAGTACGACCTCAAAACTTGCTGTCATTCAGTTGGAGATAATTTTGTGCCGTCCAACATTTGATGTCAGTAAGGCAGTTGTTTAAGTTGGTGAGTGTGGAGTGGTTTCAGTAAGGCAGTTGTTTAAGTTGGTGAGTGTGGAGTGGTTTCAGTAAGGCAGTTGTTTAAGTTGGTGAGTGTGGAGTGGTTTCAGTAAGGCAGTTGTTTAAGTTGGTGAGTGTGGAGTGGTTTCAGTAAGGCAGTTGTTTAAGTTGGTGAGTGTGGAGTGGTTTCAGTAAGGCAGTTGTTTAAGTTGGTGAGTGTGGAGTGGTTTCAGTAAGGCAGTTGTTTAAGTTGGTGAGTGTGGAGTGGTTTCAGTAAGGCAGTTGTTTAAGTTGGTGAGTGTGGAGTGGTTTCAGTAAGGCAGTTATTTAAGTTGGTGAGTGTGGAGTGGTTTCAGTAAGGCAGTTGTTTAAGTTGGTGAGTGTGGAGTGGTTTCAGTAAGGCAGTTGTTTAAGTTGGTGAGTGTGGAGTGGTTTCAGTAAGGCAGTTATTTAAGTTGGTGAGTGTGGAGTGGTTTCAGGGGGAGGTCAACGTAACAATGAAATGAGAGAAAAGTTGAGAGTCGGGATTTGGAGATTTACGCACATAGTGTGACATGCTGACAGACAATGAAAGAACATGTTCCACTTCCACTCACAATTTAGGTGGCTTATTTCTTCATTCAAAAATATGATTGGCACCTCATAAGTGTAAATATAAAATCAAGTATAATATAGCCTACAATTGAAACCTGCTACTGCAGTGATTTTATCCTGTGTTCAATGCGTCTCTGTGTTTGTGTGGACATAGATATCGGTCGTATGGCCAGGGATTTTTAGGTATTGACAATTTCGTCAAATAACAAATAAAAAATAGACTAAAATGGTAGGAATGGACTAGTGGACAAGAGATCCAGTGTAAGTTATTTTACACTTGGTTGCATGCTGAAAATTGTAGATCTACAAGCTCACAACGCGTCATGCTGTGACACGTTGTGCGCTTATAGATCGGCTATTTTCAGCAAGTGTAAAATCAGTCATTACGACGGCATCAAGGCACCGCCGAAATAATTTTGTCGCCTAAAATCAACTGTAGATTTAGTCGACTGAAATCTGATGATTTGTGATGATCTGTGTTCCAGGCTGATCAGTATGTGATGATGTAATGATCTGTGTTCCAGGCTGATCAGTATGTAATGATTTATTGATCTCTGTTCCAGGCTGATCGCAGTGGCAGAATGAACCTGTTCTCTCTGATGCAATCTATCAGCCTATTGGACGATGAGATGAACGAACAGGTAACAATCTATCAGCCTATTGGACGATGAGATGAACGAACAGGTTAGGGCTGACCCAAAAAGGCAGTTATTTAAGTTGGTGAGTGTGGAGTGGTTTCAGGGGGAGGTCAACGTAACAATGAAATGAGAGAAAAGTTGAGAGTCGGGATTTGGAGATTTACGCACATAGTGTGACATGCTGACAGACAATGAAAGAACATGTTCCACTTCCACTCACAATTTAGGTGGCTTATTTCTTCATTCAAAAATATGATTGGCACCTCATAAGTGTAAATAAAAAATCAAGTATAATATAGCCTACAATTGAAACCTGCTACTGCAGTGATTTTATCCTGTGTTCAATGCGTGCAAAAAAAATCGATTAATCAACGTTCAATGGATACGCACGGGAATCGATTTTGAAGTAAAACATAGTCATATAAAAAAAAGCGTCCGCTTTTGTTTAGCGAGACGGCCCATTTGGTCCGCGAGCCATACTGGCGCCTCGCAGCACCTCCTCTTTCCCCGTGTTAACAACATGCTGGCGCCTCGCAGCACCTCGCAGCGCCTCCTCTTTCCCCGTGTTACTGTTAACAACATAGGAAGTCAACTGAACAAGTGCAGCTGCAGTCCCAGGAAAAATAAATCCAAAGTGTGGTTGCATTTT
Source organism: Protomyctophum bolini (assembly GCF_963924005.1). NCBI lineage: Eukaryota > Metazoa > Chordata > Actinopteri > Myctophiformes > Myctophidae > Protomyctophum > Protomyctophum bolini. The sequence continues at coordinate 46,159,198 of NC_137871.1, forward strand.
AAAATGCCCTATATTTGAATAAAGGTTGTACACGAGAGTGAAAATAACCGCTGGGAAAATCCCTAATTGAGAGAGTGTATACTAAGCAAGCGCACCACAGCTCAGTGGACATTAAATATAGGCTACCATGTTTGATAAAAGTCATATAAAACATTACTTACACCCAAATGAAAATATAAACTTCACAGATTATAGATCACTTGGAATTATAAGAATCTGTTGAGGATTGCCTGAATAATGCCACTAGTGAAATCCCAACTTTTATCAATGCGCCATTGCGATGAGAACCTTGTGGAGCCTGGCAGTGTTTTACTTATACTTGTGAGGACCTGCTTCGATTCACATGGTGAGTGTGCGCACTGAAAATTCAAAGATCTGCAATCTCATGCGCTGCGTTGTGGACGCTTGGAGCTTGTAGATACACGGAATGACAATAAACATTTCACAGAATAGCTATACCACTTTTAATTAAAACAATCGTTGTGCATAGGCTGAGTATAATGGAACGAATGAAACTAGGCCTATAGATTTATTTTGGCGATGCAGAGAACTGATTTTGCCGTTGCCAGCGATTTTTTTTTCTTGTCTGAAGACTGACCTGTTCCATCACTGTGAACTCCCATGCAGCAGAGCAGCTCCTACAGACCCAGACCAAATCTCTACTGAAAACACACCTTTTCTCTTTGGCATTTAATTGCACCCGATCGTATTATTGTAATTATGTAGCCTATACTATTTGCCTGTGCTTTTTTTTTTAAATTATGTTCTTTTTGTGCGCCGATGGTGATGCTCCACTTGTTTCAGCCTGTGGGCCTACAGCACTTTGGTCAGCTTTTATTGTTTTAAATGTGCTATATAAATAAAGTTTGATTTAGGCCTATATTGGAGCAGGTGCTGCAAATAACTAATTACTGTAATGCCATGCAGTGAAGTTGCGCAAATGTCAAATAAATTAGCAAGCGGAGCTGCTCTCATGCACTCAGTCTGCAGATCTCTTCTTAAAGTTTACTTATTATGGTTTACTTTCAACCATAAACCATAATATGATTGACAAACCTTTAGAATTATAATTCTTCATCGACCAACAGCGCATGCAGCATGACTATGAGGTAACTTAACTATGTGGGATTTCTCCATCTGCATCGCATCGCTTTTTCCCATGCCTGTATACGCACACTCACAGTCACATTAACTGTGAAAGAAAAAGTGTCAGGCTTGAAGAGTTCATTCATGTTACCGTTCGTTTACAATTGACAGAGGAGTTTGGATATATTTTTTAAGACAAATTGTACACAACATTTAATGAATGGAGATGAGCTTCAGTAGTATTCTGATAAAGTATATCACCATAATCAATAACAGGAAACCTGTACATTATCTTGAGACTGATATTAATCCTAGTTTTAATAAACTCAATATGAGGTCCAAAAGAGAGCTCGGAGTAACTCTGTCATTTCTCAACCGTTTCGGACGCGGGGCGGCTCGCCGGAACCGGCCCGCCCCCCCGGGCCTCGTTCCTCCACACGGAGTTGCACCACTCACTTCACACGGGTGTGGTTTTATTTTCCAGTTGCCGGGCAGTCCCAAGCGGTCTCCGGGGCAACGGAGGCGGAGCCAGCAGGGCCGCAGCAGGGGATTGGTCCACCAGAGAGCCTGTGTGGACACTAGCCCCTCCCCCGAGCCCCCCCGACAGGAAGCGGTCACACCCGAACCACAGGAAGTGACACGGCCGAGCGGAGACACCGGGGAGTGATGTCACCGACAGACGGAGGAAATGGTTTGGACGGCCGGGAATCGAACCAGAGACCGGCCGACTGCCAGGTGGTACGGGCCCTAACCGCCAGTGTAATAATTAGTAGTATTCAAGCAGGATATTACTACATAGTATACGGTATAATTATAGTATTCTAGTATTCACCATTCAGGATATTCAATATGTTTGTTTTTTCTACTTTTCAGTATTGTTGAACCAGAGCTTTACGACCATGTTTATCATGAATATTCATGACCATGTTTATCATGAATATGCATGATGATTCGACCATGTTTATCATGAATATTCATGACCATGTTTATCATGTTTATCATGAATATTCATGATGATTCGACCATGTTTATCATGAATATTCATGACCATGTTTATCATGAATATGATAAACATGGTCTGCAGACCTCCCTCGCTCCTTATTGGTTGAAATCTATGCAATTGTACTGTTTGTATTTCCTGTTTAAAGGCTTAGTGTTGAAGTTAAGTGTAGATCTGATATAATCAACTCTAACTCTAATCAAAGTATTATGATATATTTAAATAAATAAAGGGTTTTTAGGGAAAATATGTATTTACAGGTGGGATATGTTGACATATATGATGTATTTACAGAGGGGATATGTTGACATATATGATGTATTTACAGAGTGGTTACTGTATGTTTCACATCAAGGTCCATTATTTAGTTATTCAGGATCTGATAGATGTGTTTAAAACGGTTTCTATGTCTGGACTAAAGTCTGAGAGACAGAAATAGATTGAACGCTGAATTCCACGATGCCAAACGATGTTAACGTGCCAATGAGTAGAGATTAATATTCACGAGGAGCTTAGATACATTTTAAATATTAAATTAATATTAATTAATGTTGCGAACTGTGTTTTTGCTCTGGTCTGATTCTGTGCTTCTCAAAGCACCGATATTCGGCTGAATAAAACACGTTAACTCTTAACGTACAGATCGTTAAAATGAGGAGCGCTAAGTTGTCTTCGTACATTAATCTGTTAAAATGAGCGGCGCTAAGTTGTCTTCGTACATTCATCTGTTAGCGGACATTTGACATCGATACATAAGAATACATGAGGTGGTTCCTTATTGGTCAAGCGCTCCCGCCAACACGTGATTGGTTAGCCCATTTGCTCGTTTACATAATGACGTAAGGTTCCCCTTCAACGTCAACAGCATTTAATGTTTTGATGTTTCATTTACGGAATTCTGATGTACCGGCATGTTGTTCCAGGATCGCCCTGATGGGGGTCGGAGGAGAAATTCAGATCATTCTGGGGGTCCTTGACATGAAAAAGGTTGAGCACCACTGACACAGAAACATGAGGTTTTAACCCTGTGAGAACCACTGACACAGAAACATGAGGTTTTAACCCTGTGAGAACCACTGACACAGAAACATGAGGTTTTAACCCTGTGAGAACCACTGACACAGAAACATGAGGTTTTAACCCTGTGAGAACCACTGACACAGAAACATGGGGGTTTTCAGAACATTTTGAATCTGCCTCAGATCTACATGGGTTTCAAACTTTGGGGAGATTCCACCTGTGTAGGCCTGTTCGATGTGTATAGATCTATATTCTCCATACAAGGACATGGAGTTTAAATTAACCCCTGCTGTGCCTGAAGTGCCTTCATGCTGAAATTAACCTCTTAAACGCTGATGTCCATATTTAGGGCACGATGAAAAAAGAAAAACAAATAGCAGATCAACAAGCTCACAGCAGCTGTTGTGGTAATATTAGATCTAAAAGCTCACAGCAGCTGTTGTGGTAATATTAGATCTAAAAGCTCACAGCAGCTGTTGTGTTTATATTGGGGTTAATATTTCTTACGGGTGTAATTAATTCATTGTCTTCATTTCTTGGTCTTTTTGGTGGGTTTTTTTATGTATTATTTTTTAACTCTTTCCAAAATGGCTGAACTTCTATCTTCCTGCATGATTGTTATACATGTGGGTTTATATTGACCAGCGTGTGGCCTGCCTAAATGTGTGTATGTTGCATGTGTGCGTGAGCGTGTGCGGCACTGTGCGCGTTGCGTAATATGAATGCATGTTTCATACTGTGTGTGTGTATACATTGTACATACCTGTACCAAATCAGATGGTTTTCTAGACCAGTGTGCCTGTCTGTCCACACCTTGTTTGCATGTAAATCAGATGGTTTTCTAGACCAGTGTGCCTGTCTGTCCACACCTTGTTTGCATGTAAATCCGACGGAGCATTAGGGCCGATTCATACTCCTATTTTACGGCTGTTTCGGCGCTGTAGTGCCGAAATGATTTTGGCTCGTCAGAAATCTTCCGTAGCACCGAAGAGCCGACTTTAGGACGGTACCCGCCCCCCCCCGAACCTCAAATGACGTCACATTGTAGGCTCTACAGCGCCAAACCCACTTTTATTCGGCTCTAAAATAGGAGTATGAATCGGCCCTTAGTCCGACTTGCAGACGCATCTCGGACCAGCGCCTGCCTCCCGTGCGGTTATGGTTAGGTTAGGGTTTGAGGCGGGTTGTCGTTTTTCAGACCAATGACTAAAGTACTGCACCCTGTTGGGATTATAGTTAATGACTAAAGTACTGCACCCTGTTTTCATAACATACCAAACACAGTGAATTATTCACCTTCATTCAACGTCGCTGATCATTCCTCACGCTAGACATTCCTTCTCATTCCGCTTCAATTTCTTCATCCAATTAATGAACTCTGCTTTTTATTTTATCCATTATTATTATCATTATCATCTGATGTGTGTTCTAACCTCTGCGATGCTTCACACTGTATAATATAATACATGTATGTTCGTTTCTGTTGGGAGGAAACTTAATAACTCGTTGTTTCGGAAATGTTGAACCAATGGAAAGTAGTAAAGTGCTTTGGACAAAACCTCTTAACTCCATTGGACCCTCAAACTGTCTGCAATAAAGCAGCTAACTCCACCACCTCTCTCCCTCTCAAACTGTCTGCTATAAAGCAGCTAACTCCACCACCAATCCCCCTCTCAAACTGTCTGCTATAAAGCAGCTAACTCCACCACCTCTCCCTCTCAAACTGTCTGCTATAAAGCAGCTAACTCCACCTCTCATGGACGTAATTGACAATATATAAAGTCACAACACCAACTTTGAGTCAGAAATGCTTTGTTTTAAAAAATACAAGGTTTTCTTAATTTCCTGAAAATGAGCATTTGAGTTCTGAAGTTTCTTCCCGACAGAGATCTATAATATATTATATTATTGTGTTCTAATCAACCATTCTTCACTTCCACAAAGCACTTTATCCACATTCACCTCTGAGCCAAATGATGCTGTCAAACATTAGATATTAGATATGTTAACTATCCATCTGTTCATTTACATATGTTGTTAAACATTATAGAAACAATGTTATGTTCATTTAAATATGCTGTCATCTATATTATGTTAACATGTTATCTGTTCATTTAACCCATTTAGGCCTGACCTCAAAATTAAAAAGAATCTTCTAAATCCTTCTAAATTTTCTGAAATAAATATTTTCACTATTTTTCAATAGCTAAATTATAACCTGTTTAAAACACCAAAATGGGTTCCCGCTCAAAATGGGTTAAATATGCTGTTAAACATTATAGAAACAATGTTAACATTATCTATCCATCTGTTCATTTAAATATGCTGATAAAGCATTATTTTACATTCACATAAATTGTTGTTCATGTCGGTAACGTTTCAATAAAGCTGTAAGACCAAATTCAATGTTATTTCACATCCATTCATTTAACCGTGTTCAGATAAAACTGATGTTATTTTACCTTCACATGCATTTAAATCATGGTTCACTGAGTTTATCTTATTATTCTACTGTTTACAGAACAAATAAAGACATTATTATTCTACTGAAACCAAAACACTTTGTCAACCGTCTTTATTCAGTAAAGGAACAACGTGGTCATGTGATGTGACTCTGCTCTGTGAGAAATGTCTGAGAAACAGAGTTCAGGTTCCAACGTACTTCCTCCTGGGTTCACTCAGCGTGACTCCTCCTTCCTTCATGGCTGTCCTGAAGGACTGGACCTGTTTTATAAAACACAACCATTATTGGTCAGTGCATTATTATGGTCAGTACACCAGTTACTAGTAGTTTTAACACAGTAATACCATGGTTAGTGCACCAGTTACTAGTAGTTTTAACACAGTAATACCATGGTCACTACACCAGTTACTAGTAGTAACTGTAGCATAGCATAGTGTAGTGATGCTAACTCACAGCGTCAGAGCGGTACGTCCAGGGCACAGCTCTATAGACCATCCTGCTGATGCCCGCCTGGGCGCAGCGCTGTGCCAACACCTCGCCCACGGCCTGGCACGCCGCCACACAGTGGGTGGAGCCTAGCTCCCGCTTCACCGCCCACTCCCGCGTGGAACAGGACAGGACGGGACTCGAACCGCCGGACGTCGAAAACACCTCCGCTGTCACGTGATGCTGGGTCCTAGAGAACACCAGTCTGTAGGGGTCAGAGGTGAAAGGTCACATGACGCTGGGGAGTGAGTCTGCGGTTCTGATTGCAACGGGAAGACAGACAGACAGACCTGTGGTAGAACTCTCGGTGAGGCCAGGTTGTGGCCCATCCTCGGTCCTTCACAGCGAGCGCCATCTGCTCCAGGTTCCTGGGGTTCCTGTTGGTGAAGGTCTGGCTGACGGCCTCCTCTGAGCCGGGCCTGGGTCCAGGACCGCTGGGCCTGGGTCCGGGTTCCTCTTCCTCTGAGGGGGCTCTGGGCCTGCGCTGGGCGACGGCACTCAACCAGCAAACTGACCAACCACAGACACACAGAACCACAGACACACTGTCTTTATCCAGACATAATGAGGATGAATCTTATACCAAAGCCCTCCATCCATTTATAATGAGGATGAATCTATACCAAAACCCTCCATCGACAGACCCGATCGATGAGCTCTTTTTTGCACTGAGTTATTTTAATTAACGGGTCGCACAGCTGCCTCCTGTATTATGTACAAATTCACAACAGGTGGGCTGTTCAAACTCCAACAAAATAATCACAGAATAAAGTAGCTCATCATAACAATCATGTCTGCGGTGGAGTTTTATGAAACAAACTCTTGGCAGATTGAAAGAGGATAATTCAAGCTTGTTCTACAGCTGCAATGTTGGTGAGTTAGTTTAATGTAATGTTGTTTAATACAATCGGATCAGACATTTCTATTTGGATCAATAGATGGAGGGTGTTGCCACTCTAGATTCAAACCATTATTAAAACAAATTGTAGCTAGACTTATCCTTAAACATGTGTAACTAAATGAGAATCATTAACAGAGTGATTAATGTGTAATTAAATAATCATTTGAGTACCTGGTGATTTCAGAGCTGGATTTGAACACAGAAACATCCGCAGATGGAGATTAATTTCTCCTAAAAGTGCCATCTCTGTCCTCAGTCTGACACGATGACTATTATTATTATAACGACGTTAATAAAGTAATAACCCTAACCCTTTAATATCATATATTCGTTAACTCTGCCATCTTTGACATTCGGACAACATCCGGGGTGCAGCGTTAAAAAGAGGCCTGGAAGGAAACAAACACTTTAAACAGATCAGTTCCGTCTCTAACAGTTCCTACTCCGCTGTGTGCTCCTGTCTGTCTGAGGAGGTTTACGGTACAACAGCGACGCCCTGTGGGTGCATGTGCTCATTACATCACTATGCAATGCACCATAGCTCTCCTCCCTCCCCTCACCTATCTGCTCTCCTCTCTCCCTCCCTCCCCTCACCTATCTGCTCTCCTCTCTTTCTCCCTCCCCTCTCCTATCTGCTCTCCTCTCTCCCTCCCTCCCCTCACCTATCTGCTCTCCTCTCTTTCTCCCTCCCCTCACCTATCTGCTCTCCTCTCTTTCTCCCTCCCCTCACCTATTTGCTCTCCTCTCTTTATCCCTCCCCTCTCCTATTTGCTCTCCTCTCTTTCTCCCTCCCCTCTCCTATCTGCTCTCCTCTCTTTCTCCCTCCCCTCACCTATTTGCTCTCCTCTCTTTATCCCTCCCCTCTCCTATTTGCTCTCCTCTCTTTATCCCTCCCCTCTCCTATTTGCTCTCCTCTCTTTATCCCTCCCCTCTCCTATCTGCTCTCCTCTCTTTCTCCCTCCCCTCTCCTATCTGCTCTCCTCTCTTTATCCCTCCCCTCTCCTATCTGCTCTCCTCTCTTTCTCCCTCCCCTCACCTATCTGCTCTCCTCTCTTTCTCCCTCCCCTCACCTATCTGCTCTCCTCTCTCCCTCCCTCCCCTCACCTATCTGCTCTCCTCTCTTTCTCCCTCCCCTCACCTATCTGCTTAAGAAATATTCCATAGCTCTAATGCCCTCTGATCCATAGCTCTAATGCTACTGAACCATAGCTCTAATGCCCTCTGGTCCATAGCTCTAATGCCCTCTGGTCCATAGCTCTGGTGCCCTCTGGTCCATAGCCTTAGTGCCCTTAATGCAACGGCAATAAGACTAAAGCTATGGACCAGATAGATAGAGCCGTTACTGTAGACTAGATAATATCTAGATATGGAAAGGAGCTATCTGAAAATGTTTGATGTACAGTATAGAGCGTCGCAGTCCCTCCCCCTTTCAGAACGACGAGTGGCCCAGGAAATGAATCCCAATGCATTTTTCCTCATAAGCATTTCAAAACGTATTTATTTAAAGACCTTTTAAGTGTCGTACGAAGCCAACTCTTGTCGTGACAAATCATGACAACACACACAATTTTTCGGGCCAAACAAAGAATTAGAAAGTAGAAAAAAACGGCAGGTTTTTGTTGTTTTTCCTTCTTTGTAATTATTTGTTTGGTCCAAAATATTGTGTGTGTTGTCATGATTCGTCACGACAAGAGTTGGCTTCGTACGACGCTTAAAATGTCTTTAATCAGACCAGTGTGTGTCCAGTGGAAACCTCGTATGATTATGAATCTGATCTCAGGTCAGAATGGAAAACTGTCTAATGCATAGTAGTAGTACACGTTACATCACATTACTCAACCAGGGGTCCCCGAGGAAGTTCCAGGTGGTCCGGGGACCCCCTGGACACCCAAATGGACCCATAGAAATTAGAATTAAATTAACATTGATTTTACAATATAAATTGGGGGTCTCAGAGATAGAAATGCCATTAAATGGGGGTCCGGTAGAACTAATGCATGTCAAACTGGGGGTCCTTGAAATTCAACAGGTTGAGAATCACTGCTAGAGCTGTAAAAAAAACCTTCTCTCATGGGGGTCCCTGGGGGGGGGGGGGGTCCCTGGCATAGCTTTTCAAATGGGGGTCCGTCCGCGGGGCTAGTGTCATTTTGGGGGTCCTTGACATGAAAAGGTTTGGGTATTGGGTAACACTGCTTTAAGGCACTTTATTATTTAATCATTGGTATTGGCAGACATTAGACCTATAGCAGTGGTCCGGGGACCCCCAGTTGTCCTTGAGGGGGTTCCAGGTGGTCCGGGGACCACCTGGGTCCTTGAGGTTCCAGGTGGTTTTGGGTCTGAGAGGCTAAATGTCATTAAATGGTGGTCCGTGGCTCAAATGCAGAATAAATAAATAAATAATGGACCTTGATTAATTGATGAGAAAAAGGGTTGAAAGCCACTGCATTTACATTCCAGTACGGTACATTAACGCCGCTCTGCGGGTGCATGTGGTCATTACACCACCGCGCATTTCAGTACATCATATTAAATTACAGTACGGTACATTATTAGAGCATTTAATGCGTTTAATTTAATTAAATGTTTATTTGTTAAACTAAATGATAGAACATTATTTAAAACAATTGTCGATTTAAATACACAAAGTTTATAAAAACGCACGACTTGGTTTTTACATCATTTGAGAATCCGGCTAACAAGCGAAAATAGCAGATCTACAAGACTACGAGGCGTCGCCGATGAGACTCGTTGTGAGGTTGTAGGTCTGTTGTTTTGAGCAGAAAGACCGCTTCCGTGTTTCTCTTACAGGCGGAAGTGCTCTTATTGTTATAACCGTGTCACTTAACGGACCAACTGGTTATATTTTGAAGAGCAGGCGGAAGTTCTCTTATCGTTATAACCGTGTCACTTAACGAACCGACTGGTTTTAATTTGAAGAGCAGGCGGAAGTGCTCTTATCGTTATAACCGTGTCACTTATCGGACCAACTGGTTTTAATTTGAAGAGCAGGCGGAAGTGCTCCTATTGTTATAACCGTGTCACTTAACGGATCAGCTGGTTTTAATCTGAAGAGCAGGCGGAAGTGCTCTTATGGTTATAACCGTGTCACTTAACGGACCGACTGGTTTTATTTTTTTAGAGCGGACGGTTCTCTTTAGAGCGGACGGTGTTTTAACAGCGCTAATGAATCAAACACATGTGTCATGATGTTTTAGAACGTCTTTAAAACCCATAAACATTTAATATCGTTACTATTATTGTTATTAATGTCGTATCAAATGAAATAATTATGTTTTAGAACGTCTTTAAAACCCATAAACATTTAATATCGTTACTATTATTGTTATTTTTATATTTTTCATGGCGCTCCATTCATTTAGAAATGTATATTCTGCAATTCTCCATTAACACCACAGGATGGCAGCAAAGCCTAGATTTGGCTTCTTTTTTGCAAATGGGTCCTCATATTCATTATATTTCACAGTATGTAGAATGGGTACATTTCATTATATTTCAGTCAATACACAAACTTCTGCTTTGATGACGACACCATGATAAAACACTAAGACTTGTTTCCATCAGGGTCCTCCATTTCAATTCATCATTCAGAACATTTAAATACGTACAAATATAGACTTATATGAGGAAACAAAACAAAAAATCTGCATAGCCACAGGTTTTAGGTTGCCTGGCAACACGGGCTAGGCAGGCTGGACCTAGCCTGGTTAAGGACCCTCCAGGCTATGGGGTGTACACTACAGTACCCTCTGTATGTATTAAATAAAGAAGACTAAAATGAATGATTACATTGAATCAGCTTCAAAATAAACCGTAAATATGTAGACAGTATACGGAGTATAAATGTAAAGCCAACAGCTCGTGCAGGTGAGTCTATATAAACTGTTATTTTATTAGTTGTTGGTTTATTTTATCTCTTACTGATGATCAGTCATGGATGGACCTCTGCCTGATATGTGTCTTCCACCATTTATAAACGTTATAAAGATGTATAAACCTTTATAAATGTTATCTAAAGCTCTCTGCTCAGAGCACTGGATGGTAGGATCCTCCTCGACTTGGTAGAAGAACCGAATCTTCACTGTTGTTACAGAAAAACACTTTTTAATCACATCCCTGGACGTTTTCACTGGTCGTTTCACCATGCCTTCAACTATCGCCCGGCAGGTGTACTGCACTCTGATTACATTATAACTCTATGAGTGGAAACGTCCAGGGATGTGATTCAAAAGTGTTTTTCTGTAACAACAGTGAAGATTCGTTTATTCTACCAACCCAAGGAGGATCCTACCATCCGTGGCTCTGAGCATAGAGCTTTAAATAACATTTATAAAGGTTTATAAAGCTTTATAAAGGTTATAAATGGAGGTAGACACACAGCAGGCTGAGCCATCCAAGTCATATTGAACCATCATCATGGCTATCCCAGTCTATCAGGAGGAAACTAGTGTTGCCAAGTCTGCCTATTATAAGCGAATTGTTCTAATGTAAAGTCACTTTTAAATATTGTTAGTTTAGTACACGTTCCCCCCCAACCCAGTGAACTCTCTGCTGCCCTATCTGGCGGAGTCAGGTTAGTTTTTGGGGTCTTGTTTCTAAAGTGTAGTTGTTTATTTGGTCTTGTTTTAAAAGTGTAGTTGTTTAGTTGTTATTATAATATTTGGTCTGAGCCTTTTTCAGCCCCCAACATAATGACATTTGAACTGGGGACCCCCAACATAATGATATTTGAACTAGGGATCCCCAACATAATGATATTTGAACTGTGGACCCCCAACATAATGATATTTGAACTGTGGACCCCCAACATAATGATATTTGAACTGTGGACCCCCAACATACCCGTAATAATATTTCAACGTGTTTTCTTGGACCTGTTCCGCTTGTTTCTCTCACACAAACCCAAACCTGGTTTCCCCGGAGGAGGAAGCGTCCCAGCATGCAGTTCGGTTTGTAGCGGCAACGACAGGACGGCGCAGCGCGTGGACTTTATTTAACTAACGACTGAATTAAACCTTAACGAAAATAAATAAAAAGACACAACCAGCCTTTATTTGCGTTAATTAACCTCATTAACAGAGCCGTTAATAAGGAAAACGTCACCGCGGAGAGAAAAACAACAACATCATGTCTCTGGTTTGTGCCAGTAAGTAGAAACTAGCCTGATGTGGCTAACGCTGTTAGCATCCATTCATCTTGCATAATGTATTTTAATTAATCCATTCGTGTGTATGTGGTGATGAATTAGTGTTTGTGTTAATTAACAGACATCACCCTGTTAGCATGCTGTGGCTAACGCTGTTAGCATCCATGCTGTGTGTTCATTTTACACAATGAGGTTGATTCATATTATTGTTTGTGTTCAAACACGACTCTTTATGTGGGGTCCGGGGACCCCCAGGGGTCCTTGAGGGAGTTCCAGGGGGTCCGTGGACCCCCAGGGGTCCCTGAGGGGGCTCCAGGTGGTCCGGGGACACCCAGGGGTCCTTGAGGGAGTTCCAGGGTGTCCGTGGACCCCCAGGGGTCCGTTTCAGGGGGTCCGGGGACCTCCAGGGGTCCTTGATGGAGTTCCAGGGGGTCCCCAGCTAAATGACAGTTTGGAACCAAATGGACCCTTGCAGGCCTGTAACTCTGAGAGTGTAACACATGTACATTTGTACACTCTCAGAGTTAAATTAACATTGATTTTACTACAATATAAATTGTGGGTCCCAGAGATAGAAATGCCATTAAATGGGGGTCCGGTAGAACTAATGCATGTCAAACTGGGGGTCCTTGACACTAAATGGGTTGAGAATCACTGCTTCTCTTATAGGGGTCCCTGGCATAGCTTTTTTTAAATTCCACTGGATAATTAGTGTAATTTTGGGGGTCCTTGACATGAAAAGGCTTTAAGGCACTTTATTAATTATTTAACCCATTTTGGGCAGGAACCCCTTTTGGTGTTTTGAACATTATGTTATAATTTAGCTGTTGAAAAATAGCACATCTACAAGCTCATAGCGCGCCACCGACTGGCACGCTACGAGCTTGTAGGTCTGCTATTTTATTTTTATCGTGAAAATGTGGCGCAAATCCTGACAGAAAGCTATCAGGATTTAGAAGACATTCTATAAATTTCGACGTCAGGCCTTAAGCATTTGTATTTGGCAGACCTATAGCTAGCCCCTTTCGGAACCCTCGTTAAGCTTTTCTGAAGTTCGGACACGCCCGCCCCAGGGTCCCTGAGCGCTTATTCCTCTCTCCATGGGAGGAAGATGTGCATGCCCTCCGTTCACGCCGCGCGGCGCTCCGCTTGAGTGTCGGTGAGATGTTTCAAAGATGCATAAAGCGGCGATAGGAGACAACGGAAACGTGGGAGAAATATATTTTTTTGAAGTTTTGGCCGCTCTGAAATTCTCTCTTCCTCACTTTTTTATTTATTTTATTTTTTAAATAAGATCTTTTTTGCGGCTTACGCCTTTTATTGGTTTTTGAAGGGACAGACAGTAGGCTGACAGGAAACGGGAGAGAGATGGGGGTAAAGGCCGTGTCGGGCTCGGGAGTCGAACCCGCGACCACACTGCGACTGGATTACCAGTCGGGCGGGACATGGGAAGAGAGGAAGAGAGAATTTCAGAACAGCCAATACTTTAAAAAATAAATAAAAACTTAACGGCATCGGCGCTTAATGCCACTTCATACACGTTGCGGCGGTCTCGACTCCTATCGCCGCTTTATGCATCTTTGAAACATCTCACCAACACTCAAGCGGAGCGCCGCAAGGCGTGAACGGAGGGTATGACATCGGCCTCCCATGGAGAGTGGAATAAGCACTCGGGGACCCTGGGGGGGTAGGCGTGTCCGAACTTCAGAAAAGCTTAACCGAGGGTCATAGACGTCATGACAAATGTGATGGGGTCAGCACATTTGGGCACATTTGGGCAATGAAGTGGCTGGCATTACTGGCAATATGTGCCCTATTGATTCTCAAAGTCTCACGTATAAATAAATATGATATTTTGTGTTGTGTGTGTGTGTGTGTGTGTGTGTGTGTGCCTGCATGTGAGTGATGCTATTCTCTTTAGTCTTTCTGTTGATTGACAGATTAATTACTGTCTCTGTGTTACCGTAATTACAGTCTCTAACGAGGTATTACTTGTTAATCACCAGTCTCTAACGAGGTATTAATTGTTAATCACCAGTCTCTAACGAGGTATTAATTGTTAATCAACAGTCTCTAACGAGGTCCCGGAGCATCCCTGCGTCTCTCCGGTCTCCAACCAGGTGTTTGAACGACGACTGATAGAGAAATACATCGTAGAGAATGGAACCGACCCCATGAACGGACAGCCTCTCTCTGAGGAGCAGCTCATTGATATTAAAGGTTCTTATTACTAATTATTACTATTACTATTATTACAATTACTATTACTATTACTATTACTACTACTATTACTATTACTATTACTACTACTATTACTAACTAGTACTACTATTATTACTATTACTACTATTACTATTACTACTACTACTAGTACTATTATTACTACTACTACTACTACTACTAACTAGTACTATTATTATTACTATTCCATTCATGACGGGAACCCCTTTTGGTGTATTAAGCTTTAATGTTATACTTTAGCTATTGAAAAATAGCAGATCTACAAGCTCGTAGTGCGGCACTTGGCACTTGGTGCCGCACTACGATCTCGTAGATCTGCTATGGCCAGCCGGGGCGCCTGATGGAGGGGAAAGGAACTGGTCTCTATACTGCCTCCCCCTGGCCAGCCGGGGCGCCTGATGGAGGGGAAAGGAACTGGTCTCTATACTGCCTCCCCCTGGCCAGCCGGGGCGCCTGATGGAGGGGAAAGGAACTGGTCTCTATACTGCCTCCCCCTGGCCAGCCGGGGCGCCTGATGGAGGGGAAAGGAACTGGTTGGAATAACTGGTTGGTGTTCCTTCCACGCGCTACGTCCAACCGGTGAAACCCCCCCCCCCCCCCCCCTGTCAGGTGAAAAGAAGCAATTTGGACTCCTCATGCACTGAAGGAAGCATGAGGTCAGTCCGTTGCTCTCCCCAGGTTGGCAGAGGGAGAGTAGAGCCCAGGATTACATTAGATAATAAATGAATTGATTAGTTAATTAGATGATTAACACTGTGTGAAAAAAAAATGGGTTGCAAAATCGTGGGATGAAAAAAAAAAGAAAAAAAAATAAACAATGGTAACTACATTGTCTCCAATGAGTCGGTCGGTATGAGCCAATCAGAGCCAAGGCTCATTGTTGTGTTTCCTGTATTCCTCAGTCTTTCATCCAATCACATTTTACTTCCAGTATTCCTCAGTGTCCCATCCAATCATATTGTACTTCCTGTATTCCTCAGTCTCTCATCCAATCAGACCCAAGGCTCCATCGGCCACCAGTATCCCTGCTATACTCAAGTCCCTCCAAGATGAGTGGGTGAGTCTTTTATTGTGAAGGAAGTATTTTATTATGAAGGATTCACGGTGAGTGGGTGAGTCTTTTATTGTGATGCTCCACAGCTTCACGCTGCGCCAGCAGTATATTATACTGTATATAATGTAATATTAATGTTTATTATACTGTATATAATGTAATATTAATGTTTATTATACTGTATATAATGTAATATTAATGTTTTCCAGGACGCGGTGATGCTCCACAGCTTCACGCTGCGCCAGCAGCTCCAGACGACTCGTCAGGAGTTATCTCACGCTCTTTACCAACACGACGCAGCCTGCAGGGTCATCGCTAGACTCACCAAGGAGGTGGCTGCTGCCAGAGAGGGTAAGACCACTAGGGGGAGCTAGTAGAGGGATGCCCACCTGCCCCTGGTAGCTTAATAAAACACTAAGGCCCAATCCCAATTCGTTTTTTAACCCTACCCCTCAGCCCTTGCCCCTTCCCCTTGTCCCTACATAATGAGTGTCAAGGGGTAGGGAGATAAATCATCCCCCTAGGAATTGGAACGTCCCTAAATATTGAACGTCCCTTGTAGATATTGATATACAACCTGTTCTCAGAAAATAGCTGATCTGCAAGCTCACTACAGGCCAGTGGTCCCCAAACTTTGATGGCATTTCTGTCTCTAGGACCCCCAATTTATATTGTAATATCAATGTCAATTAACTCTGAGTGTACAAACTATCATTTAGCCCATAACCCACTTTGGAAACTGCTTTCCATTTGATTTAAGCTGTAGAGATGGAACGTAAATATAACATTGCTGTGGTTATGATGAAATAAATATATTGTAATTTTGTCTCATGTTGGAGCCCACCATGCAGAATGTAATTCAGCTAGATATAGCTCATTCTGACACCTGCTCAACAGTTGTACCTGATTCATTGATTATTGTATTAACAGTTTGTAATAGCATGGGTACAGATATAGGGTTAGAAAAAGGAAAAACAACTTACAGTATAGAAAGAAGGGGCTGTGGTCACTGGTCATTGTTTTTAATATCATTATAAGAACAGAGTAACTTTCTATCAATGAAAATGCCATCGTGATTCATCTCCATCCAATGTACAGTCTGCACAGCAGCTTGCAATCTGTTCCATAGCTGGTTTGCCTGGGGGAAAAAACAACAAGCATTGCTAATTAGTTATGTAGGTTTTGCAACTTGTGGGGATTAGCTTAACATTGGTCATGATAAAAACCATAGCTATCACTGCAGCGAGTAGCCAACGTTATGCAGCGTCAGCGTTATGTAGGTACAGTAGGCTATTTCACGGCTTTTAAGAGCTCCAAACGTTGACATATCGTGATCTGGGGGGTCGGACTGATGCCTGCTAATAAGCTAGCTTGCATCCGAGTTGTATCACCGGCGCACCGGCGAGAAATAAAAAAGAATAAAGCGCCGATGCAGCGCCAAATTAATGGGTAACGTTGTATGAATGCAACGCCGTATCATATCGTTAGTTCACGTGAGGTAACGTTAACCTTTGCTAGAGATTGCGATATTTTTGGCGATGCAGATTGTTAATACATTCAAATAATATTGGTTATTATAATATTTTTCCATAATAAAGGACATAAAAGGCTTCTTACCTCGTCCGCCTTTCAGCCCTCAGTGATGTTGCTCCGTTTTAAGTCCCGTCGAGACATCCCTTCAAACGAAGGGGATTCTACCCCTCGCCCTTGGCCCTACCCCTCCATCCAAAGACAATTGAGAAAACCCTTCCCCCTCACGTGAACGCGCATAAGCAAGGGCTAAGGGCTAAGGGCCAGGATGAAGGGAGGAATTGGGATTGAGCCCAAGGGTTTCCCACCTGCCCCTAGCAGCTAAATAAAACACTAAGGGTTGCCCACCTGCCCCTGGCAGCTAAATAAAACACTAAGGGTTGCCCACCTGCCCCTGGCAGCTAAATAAAACACTAAGGGTCGCTCACCTGCCCCTGGCAGCTAAATAAAACACTAAGGGTCGCTCACCTGCCCCTGGTAGCTAAATGAATGATGTGATTCTTGATGACTATTTCTATGTATGTGATGTATCGCCATATGTTGATCTGGTCTTTGGATTCAGAGTGTCTGATAAATGGGTTAGGGTTAGGGTTAGGGTTAGGGTTAGGGTTAGTATCTATGTATGTGATGTATCACCATATGTTGATCTGGTCTTTGGATTCAGAGTGTCTGATAAATGGGTTAGGGTTAGGGTTAGGGTTAGGGTTAGGGTTAGGGTTAGTATCTATGTATGTGATGTATCGCCATATGTTGATCTGGTCTATGTATGTGATGATGTATGTGGTCTATGTATGTGATGTATCACCATATGTTGGTCTGGTCTTTGGATTCAGAGGGTCTGATAAATGCCCACATTGTAAGTTGTATTTCTACAGTTCTATTATATATGTGTTCTATTTCTACAGCTCTTGCTACTCTGAAGCCTCAAGCAGGATTGGTTGCACCGCAGGCTGTTCCCGCCTCCCAGCCCGCTGCAGTGGTGAGTTCACCTGTCAATCACGCATAAAGCCCGCCTCCCAGCCCGTTCCGTTAGACCTCGCGTCTGAAAATGCATTTATATTTGACTCATGATCAGAGCTTCCGTTGCTCCAGACTGTACGACGGAAGCATTTATATTTTACCTGTCACCTATTCTCCACCAGGGGGCCGGAGGAGAACCCATGGAGGTCAGTGAGCAGGTTGGAATGACCCCGGAGATCGTTCAGAAGGTACGTTTATTTATTATGATCATGTAACAGTTTTTAACTTCTTAATTAACTTGTTCTAATGATCATGTCATGAGTTTTAACTTGTTTCCATGTTGTTCTTAACTAGTTTAATGAGTGTTTCTTCCATTTCAGCTCCAAGACAAAGCTACGGTTCTCACCACAGAGAGAAAGAAGGTAATGTTTATTCAGTTAAATTATTACACGATTAACACTTTATACACTTTATAGCAAAAACAAGGGAACAAATTGTGTGACGGGATGTGAGGTTAGTCTGCAGTTCTCAATGCAATGGAGAGTTGCAGTCAGCTGGGACGTGTGGAGCGTTGTCCAGGGTGTTTTAGAGAAGGGAGAAGAGTCTGGGACGTGTGGAGCGTTGTCCAGGGTGTTTTAGAGAAGGGAGAAGAGTCTGGGACGTGTGGAGCGTTGTCCAGGGTGTTTTAGAGAAGGGAGAAGAGTCTGGGACGTGTGGAGCGTTGTCCAGGGTGTTTTAGAGAAGGGAGAAGAGTCTTGGACGTGTGGAGCGTTGTCCAGGGTGTTTTAGAGAAGGGAGAAGAGTCTGGGACGTGTGGAGCGTTGTCCAGGGTGTTTTAGAGAAGGGAGAAGAGTCTGGGACGTGTGGAGCGTTGTCCAGGGTGTTGTAGAGAAGGGAGAAGAGTTTTGTACTGTGTGGGTGGTAACTGGATGGAGCGTAGAAGGGAGGGATATGTTATTTTCGGTCCCGGCACGTTTTCTAACAAAGTGTGTATTGTGTTATTGTCATCATTATAACAAAGTATGTGTTGTGTTTTTCGTGCAGAGAGGAAAGACTGTCCCAGAGGACCTGGTGCGCTCTGAGGATCTGAGCAAATACCGACAAGTTGCTTCTCATGCTGTAAGTGTTATTATTATTTAAATCAAATCTGTTCTCATGCTCAATTGAAACAATCTTAGAGATTGTTTCAATTACTTTTACGATCAAATAAATTATGAAATAGAATGTTTTCTCCTCTATAATCATGTCTCCACAGTGTCGGTGTACCTGCAATCCTTTAATTAATTCATTAATTAATATAATGTAATTAATTGATGTGTTTCTATGTCCTCAGGGTCTGCACAGTGCCAGCGTTCCTGGAATCCTGTCTCTGGATCTCTGTCCATCAGACACCAACAAAGTTCTGACTGGTAACATTTATATTTTACTCATGATCAAAGCTTCCGTTGCTCCAGACTGTACGACGGAAGCATTTATATTTTACTCATGATCAGAGCTTCCATTGCTCCAGACTGTATGACGGAAGCATTTATATTTTACTCATGATCAGAGCTTCCATTGCTCCAGACTGTATGACGGAAGCATTTATATTTGACTCATAATCAGAGCTTCCGTTGCTCCAGACTGTACGACGGAAGCATTTATATTTGACTCGTGATCAGAGCTTCCGTTGCTCCAGACTGTATGACGGAAGCATTTATTTTGGACTCGTGATCAGAGCTTCCGTTGCTCCAGACTGTATGACGGAAGCATTTATATTTGACTCATAATCAGAGCTTCCGTTGCTCCAGACTGTACGACGGAAGCATTTAATTTTGACTCATAATCAGAGCTTCCGTTGCTCCAGACTGTACGACGGAAGCATTTAATTTTGACTCGTGATCAGAGCTTCCGTTGCTCCAGACTGTATGACGGAAGCATTTATTTTTGACTCGTGATCAGAGCTTCCGTTGCTCCAGACTGTATGACGGAAGCATTTATTTTGGACTCGTGATCAGAGCTTCCGTTGCTCCAGACTGTATGACGGAAGCATTTATATTTGACTCATGATCAGAGCTTCCATTGCTCCAGACTGTACGACGGAAGCATTTATATTTGACTCATGATCAGAGCTTCCGTTGCTCCAGACTGTACGACGGAAGCATTTATATTTGACTCATGATCAGAGCTTCCATTGCTCCAGACTGTATGACGGAAGCATTTATATTTTACTCATGATCAGAGCTTCCTTTGCTCCAGACTGTACGACGGAAGCATTTATATTTTACTCATGATCAGAGCTTCCTTTGCTCCAGACTGTATGACGGAAGCATTTATATTTGACTCGTGATCAGAGCTTCCGTTGCCTTGTTTATGTTGGATTTGCTAAAACATCAATTTTGGAAAAAGAACTAAAAACACACATGATCTGCCCTGCAGTTACCGTGCTGTGATGTTCCTTTTTACTGACACCACAAGTTTATAATAAGAATTTCATTCACAGAATATCAACACAAAGCAAGAGAAAAACATGGTCTGGTGACGCCAGACTAGGTTCTTAAAGCTTAACCCATTTAGACTTCTTCTAAATCCTAAAAGTTTTCAGGTTTCTATGTCGGTGTTACTCAACCTTTTTCATGTCTTGGACCTCCAGAATGATCTGTATTTGGCTGCCGACCCCCATCTGAAAATATGTTGTTCCAATATGTTGCAGCAAAGATATGAGTTAAAAAGTTTCGTTCTGAAAGAATATATATTCAAAGATTCGCGCCACAAATTTCGCGATAAAAAAATAAATAGCAGACATACAAGCTGTGCCGCGCTACGAGCTTGTAGATATGCTTTTTTTTTTCAATAGCTAAAGTATAACATGATGCTTAAAACTCTAAAAGGGGTTCCTGTCCATCGAGTTAAAGCTTATGTAGGACTATTTCTATGCGGTTTGATGTATTATGTGGTGTTCTTGCTTACTGTAAGTTTCTGGATTAAGAGGGTCTGATAAATGACTACATTGTAAACTGTCTTCATGAATGAAAACGGTTCCTGCAGGTTTTATTAAAACAGTTCCGTTGTGTTCCTGCAGGTGGCGCTGATAAGAACGTGGTGGTGTTTGATAAGAGGGAGGAGCAGATTGTTGCCACTCTGAAAGGTCACACTAAGAAGGTCACCTCGGTCATCTACCATCCATCACAGGTATATATATATATTTTTTTTTTAATCAATATCGGATAAAACTTTTAAGATTTTATATTATGCACATGCCATGGTCACATAACCATTATATGTTGAGTGCATGCTTTGATGGTTACAGTTTTATAATCAGTTTTGATGAGTAAACCTTTGTGGAGATCTTCTCAGTTCTCATTGTATGCTAGTTACTGCCATTCAGGATGGAAAATGAAATGCATTTGGATTTGGGGAGAAGTAGTTTCATAAGGGGCTGGTATGAAGTACTTGATATAAAGAGAACATGTTCAGTTCACTAGTCTACACTCTACTCTACACCTGCCTTCATTTCATCTGATTGTCTGTCTGGCAGGCACTTAACAAGCGTTCGTTAACTGTGTCTGTTAGAGAGAGGGGCAGAGAAGAGTGGCTTTGCTCAACTTGATTTATACTTATATTCTCCACTCTGATGAAGGTACATGTTCGATATATCATGCATTTTGGGGATGGCAACACATAATCGGAAAATTGATTAATCGGCAGCATCCCTAATTCAATTCATCCCTTTATTTGCCATTTGTGTATACACAATTACACACATAGGAATTTGTTTTGACATAAGCATGAGTGCATTCAATTATTTTTCCACAAATAGACAGACATGAGACAACACCGTGCAGGGAGATAAATATAAAGTGCAGGGTTATAGTTCATCAAATGATGAGATGATGAGATGTACTTTATTGTCTCACAAGGGGAAATTTGTCTTGGGCAAAAGTGCATTAATAATAATAATAATAAAACTATTTGTATAGCACCTTTCATGACATGAAATGCAGCTCAAAGTGCTTTACAGAAAAATGGAGAATAAAAGAAAAGCAAGGCAACAACATTAAGAACATGCAATACAGTGAGGACATGAATAACAAAAATTAAAAATAAAAGAACCTTAGTACCTTAGAGTATATATATGAATAGAGAAGACACCCGAGTTCTCCTCCCATCCACTTGCATTAAGTTGCTCTAAAGCGCATGAGGCGATTTCACTCCTCCTTCCGTGTAGGAACAGAGTGCATTCTGGGATGGATTTGCCTCAAACACATGAACGCGCTGCCGATGACTATCATTGTGCCGTTTGTGCGCGTTCACGTATGAAACATTCGTTCACGTGTCATGGCCTCAAACACATGAACGTGCGCAATGATAGTCAACGGAGCAGCGCTGGCTCGAGCTGCAATGACAAATTCGGCCACTATGTCCATTTCGCCTCAGGGTTTCCTCCGGGTGCCTTCTCTATTCATATATACTCTAAGATTAGCACATACATCAACGCTTTTTAAAACAGACAGACAATACACAAAGACAATACACAGTAGCAGCAAAGTGCAAGTCACAAGAGAAGTGCAAGTTGCAATAAGAGAAGGTATATAATATAAAAAAGTGTTAGAGTATTCACAGTTTATATACCTATAGTATCACAATCACAGTAAAGTGCAATAAATAACTGAAGGTCAAGAAGTCCCTTCCCCACTAAGAACTATGAACTATGTGGCGGTTGTTTAGTAGAACAATTGAAGTGGGAATAAAATAAAGTTTGAAGCGGTGATTAAAGTCCCGGTGACACTAGGCAGCAGGGGTGGAAGTAGAGAAGCCAGAGTCATTGAGCAGCCTGGAATCTGAGGGGAAAAAAGCTTTGTCTGTGGCGTCAGGGATCCAGACTAACTTTTTCACAGGTAGCACTGGTGCCACCTACCTTTTCATTTGGTAGCGCCACCAGAAATTAGGTAGCACCGTTTTTTTCTTTGTATAGCGTGGTATTAATACATGATCTTATCATGCCCCCACATAGGGCGCCATTTATTAATGTAGTGGTTTCCACCATTAAAGGTTTGAATCATAAAACCCCCTAGCTCTGGTCCATAGCTCTAATGCGTGCATTAGAGCTATGTTACTATCAACTTCCGCCGCTCGCATGAATGCAGACCAGCCTCTACTCTTTAGTGTAAATAAAAAGAACGTTTTTGCTACTCACCAAAACAAAGGCGGGTTGTGTCAATAGAAAGACTACTTTCCTTAGTGGAAGCACTCTGAGCCCCCCACCCCATTAGTTACTCCGCTGCGCCCTCTACTGATATTGAGGCGGGCAGCAAGGCACGGGAGAAACTTTTTCCCATGGTTTCCATGGTTCCCACAGGTCGTATTTCATGTGTTCAGTCGCAAAAACGAGGGCGAGGCTTGATTTCATAGGGCGTGCCAGATAGATTTCAGACGTCACATTTATTAACGTCAGAACGAAATTAAGGAAGGATCAGCTGTTTGCGATCACTTTATAAATGCCGTGGCGACGTGGGTGTACTACGAAACCTGCACTCGAATCTGTGGCAGATTTTACACTCAATTGATAAATGAGGGCCTATGGTCGGGAGTCGGCTGTCTGTGTAGATCATGACTGATCATCATGCAGTTAGATATGCGCGCTGCGCTCCAGTGAAATTGTACAGCTGAGAAAGATTAGTTAATTTGTGTCGGATAAGCTGCGTTCAGACCTGCGTTCGCCTCGGTTCGTCCAGTTTGTACCGCGGCAGGTCGTGCTGCGCCCGTTTGCGCAATTCTCGTCTTTGCATTGACTTTGTATGTAATCGCGCCGCTCTGACCATCCAAGACCATCCATCCTCTGTGTATTTGTACAGTAGTAATCCTGTGTATTTCTGTGTATTTCTGTGTATTCCAGTCCGTGGTGTTCTCGGCCTCTCCTGACTCCACCATCAGGGTGTGGAACGTTGCAGCAGAGAAGTGTGTCCAAGTCATCAGAGCTCACGAGGCTGGAGTCACTGGACTGTCTCTACACGCTACGGGAGACTACCTCCTGTCCTCCTCTGAAGACCAGGTACACACACACACACACACACACACACACACACACACACAAGATGTAGTCTGAAGAGGTGGGTTTCAGACTACGGCGGAAGATTGGGAGTGAGTCTGTAGTTCTGACTGCAATGGGAAGTTCATTCCATAGTTTAGATTGGGAGTGAGTCTGTAGTTCTGACTGCAATGGGAAGTTCATTCCATAGTTTAGATTGTGAGTGAGTCTGTAGTTCTGACTGCAATGGGAAGTTCATTCCATAGTTTAGATTGGGAGTGAGTCTGTAGTTCTGACTGCAATGGGAAGTTCATTCCATAGTTTAGATTGGGAGTGAGTCTGTAGTTCTGACTGCAATGGGAAGTTCATTCCATAGTTTAGATTGGGAGTGAGTCTGTAGTTCTGACTGCAATGGGAAGTTCATTCCATAGGTTGGTGGTCGACGTACAGGTCTAGTGGAATGAACTACAGACTCGTAGTCTGAAAACCCACCTCTTCAGACTCCATCTTAGCCCCTCCCCTAGCCTCAACCACCTTATGTCTTATGCAAAGACTCAACTTGGATATCATTTCATGTAGACAAAGCACTCGATCAGACCTGGGCATTACACGGCCCAAATACAGCTGACTCTGACCGGCCCGTCAAAGGTTACTTGGAAATTAGAAAATAAAACGTACTTTCAAATTTTATTCACGTACACGCGATACTTGACAACCTGTTACCTTCCTTGGCTTCTTCTTCTTTCGTGTATCATCAGATGGCCAACTCAGTGTCATGCAGCCATGCCCTCGTCTCTGGTCCTATAGGTCAAAAAGGTTCTGCTTCTGAGGGTGGGCTGTACAGGGGGCAGTCTGTGATGATGTGTTTCTGAGGGTCGGCTGTACAGGGGGCAGTCTGTCTGTTATGATGTGTTTCTGAGGGTGGGCTGTACAGGGGCCAGTCTGTGATGATGTGTTTCTGAGGGTGGGCTGTACAGGGGCCAGTCTGTGGTGATGTGTTTCTGAGGGTGGGCTGTACAGGGGCCAGTCTGTGGTGATTTGTTTCTGAGGGTGGGCTGTACAGGGGGCAGTCTGTGGTGATGTGTTTCTGAGGGTGGGCTGTACAGGGGGCAGTCTGTCTGTGGTGATGTGTTTCTGAGGGTGGGCTGTACAGGGGCCAGTCTGTGATGATGATGTGTTTCTGAGGGTGGGCTGTACAGGGGCCAGTCTGTGTGTGATGTGTTTCTGAGGGTGGGCTGTACAGGGGGCAGTCTGTGGTGATGTGTTTCTGAGGGTGGGCTGTACAGGGGGCAGTCTGTCTGTGGTGATGTGTTTCTGAGGGTGGGCTGTACAGGGGCCAGTCTGTGGTGATGTGTTTCTGAGGGTGGGCTGTACAGGGGGAAGTCTGTGGTGATGTGCTCGGCAGTCTGTTCAGGCACGCCACACTCGCATGCGGCGCTAGGCCCCACTTCTTCATAGATGACTTGAAGCGTCCCGCGTCACAGCGCAGACGGTTCATAGATGACTTGAAGCGTCCCGCGTCACAGCGCAGGCGGTTCATAGATGACTTGAAGCGTCCCACGCCACAGCGCAGGCGGTTCAGCGAGGACCATAGATAGCGTTTGGCAGGTCTTCTCCTTTAACGCCACCTGCTGGGTCCCGGACCCGGATGTGTCGTTGAATCCGGGAGGGCCCGGCCGTCTCCCACGACTGTTTCCAGGATGCTGACCAGCCAGCGTGGACTCTCAAAATCACAAAAAACACAATATAGAATACTGATATTTATTTACTGAAGACGGGTGATGATAATAACGTACTCTTACATAATGTAAGTCTCTCTCTGGATTAAGAGCGTCTGATAAATGACTGCATTGTAATGTTTGTGTTGAATAGGTTGTTTTAGACTTGGTTTGCGTCAGTGTGGTCACTGTGTGTGTGTGTGTGTGTGTGTGTGTGTGTGTGTTTACAGTACTGGGCGTTCTCTGACATCCAGACCGGTAAAGTTCTGACCAAAGTCACCGATGAGAGTGGAGCCTGTGGTATGTTATTATTATTATCATCTACAGATCTACAAGCTCTCAACGCGTTGTGGACGCGACGCGTTGAGAGCTTGTAGATCTGCCTTTTTTTTTCAACACATGGCCAGCTGTGAGCTGTTCTCATATATATATATATATATATATATATATATATATATATATCTGGGGGAGGCGGGGACAGGAATATTTTGGCCTATAAGTTTAACCCATTCTGACCTGAGATCAGATTAAAAAAATGTCTTCTACGTCAGTCGTTCTTCGATTTTTCAAAAATAGCAGACCTACAGTAACAAGCTCGTAGCGAGCGCTATGAGCTTGTAGATCTGCTTTTTTCAATAGCTAAAGCATGACATGATGCTAAAAGGGGTTCCCGCCCAGAATGGGTTAACCTCAGCTTGTGTCTCAGACCTACCTACAAGCTGCTGGATCAGAACTTCTGTTCATGTGTGGTTATATAATTCTCATTAACATAACCCCGCCTCCTGGCTCCTCCCCTCCAGCCCTGACGTGCGCTCAGTTCCATCCCGACGGGCTGATCTTCGGAACGGGAACGGCCGACTCTCAGATCAAGATCTGGGATCTGAAGGAACGAACCAACGTGGCCAACTTCCCTGGACACTCTGGACCCGTGACCTCTATCGCCTTCTCTGAGAACGGATACTACCTGGCTACAGGTAACCTCTACCCACTGGCCCCTAAACACTACACACTACCCACTGGCCCCTAAACACTACACACTACCCACTAGCCTAAACCCTTTCTCTGAGAACGGATACTACCTGGCTACAGGTAACCTCTACCCACTGGCCCCTAAACACTACACACTACCCACTGGCCCCTAAACACTACACACTACCCACTAGCCTAAACCCTTTCTCTGAGAACGGATACTACCTGGCTACAGGTAACCTCTACGGGGCGGCGGTGGCTCAGGGGTAGAGTGCCTGGATGGGAACCGCAAGGTTGCCAGTTCGAACCCGGGCTCCCCCAGAGTTACTGTCGAAGTGTCCTTGAGCAAGACACTGAACCCCTAATTGCTCCCGATGTGCTAGTTGGTGCCTTGCATGGTTTCCGCTGCCATCGGTGTGTGAATGGGTGAATGTAATGCACAATCTATGTAAAGCGCCTTGGATAAAGGCGCTATATAAATGCACCATTTACCATTTACCATTTACCCACTGGCCCCTAAACACTACACACTACCCACTGGCCCCTAAACACTACACACTACCCACTAGCCTAAACCCTTTCTCTGAGAACGGATACTACCTGGCTACAGGTAACCTCCTCTACCCACTGGCCCCTAAACACTACACACTACCCCCTAGCCCCTAAACACTACACACTACCCACTAGCCCCTAAACACTACACACTAGCCTAAACCCTTTCTCTGAGAACGGATACTACCTGGCTACAGGTAACCTCTACCCACTAGCCCCTAAACACTACCCACTAGCCTAAACTAGTGGTGGGGGAAAAAATCGATTAGTCAATTAATTGCGATGCCATCATGGGCGATAATTCATCGATGCACAAATGTCAAACATCGATTATATAATGTATTTTTTTTTACCGGAGCAAAAGGGCGGAACTAATCTGCGACTGCGCTGCGTCGTCGTACCGGACCGTTTAGAGTGACGCACACAGCGCTCGCACACGCTTTAGCTTTCAACAACCAAAACAGAACGAGTTACCAACGCGGAGGGGAAGAGAAAAAAGATGACAGAAAGGGAACATTTTGTATTGTATGAGGTCGAGGGGACACGAGAACTCGATAAAACTCACACCATCGACCGCCTGTGAAATGTGGCCGAGATGGGACGATGTAGTGTGGCTCCAAAGTGCTAACATGGCCCGGAATCCGTCGCTCCCCACGACCCAATGTGAACGTAAATCCTTTGCAATAAAAGTGCCGATGGACTTCGTAATTCTAGTCGCCTTTTCTGAGTGCATGGGCAGCTGTCCGTGTGTTCGGCATCGGGATGGTTGTCTTGACTGCATCTCTGGATGTCAGTGGGCAATATCTGGTCTTGTACACGTTGTGAGTTGTATGGAGTTCCCGTGTCCCCTCAACATCATAGAATCCAAAATGTTGCCATACACTTGTAAAATACTTTAAACCAAATGCTCCTTAATGTGTGCAAACAAACAGAAAGGTGCAACATAATAGTCTCAATAACTACCCCAAAGCTTCCTTAATGACACTTCAGTAACTGAAAATTAAATCCCTGAATAAGGAAACAAAGAATAGCACCTTTTTTGTCCTAACAAAGAATAAAGGCAATTTGACAGAGTGCTGCTGACCTCAACCGAAATCCTGCCCATGTATTTCTATGTCATTATTAATATATATTTATTGTATGCTTGTACAAACTCATTCTTTTTTTTTAAAGAAAGCTGCTTATTGCTGTTCTGTATTTGGCCACGGACACCCATCTGAAAATATTTTCTTCTATGGACCCCCCCCCAGAAGCAAAGATTTGAGTTAAAAACGTGCACTGTGAAAGAATATATATATTCATAATCATTAGAAAGCACTTTGTTTATTAGTCACACAGTGACTGAGTGATTAACAGTGAGTGATTAGTCATGATTAATCGGGATTAATAGAATCATCGGAAACGATGTGTAATCGCATCGCCAGGTACCTGGCGATATCCGCCACTAGCCTAAACCCTTTCTCTGAACGGATACTACCTGGCTACAGGTAACCTCTAAACCAGGGGTGCCCATTACGTCGATCGCGGTCGACCAGTCGATCGCAATTCGCAAGCTCTGCGCAGGTAGACCGCTTGGCCCTGACATGAAACAAAAACAACAATCCTCGCCTCGGGCAGGCGGCGCGGCGGCGGCTTTAAAACCCCCCACAATGCAGTGCCTTGTTTTCAAGTGTGGGGGGAACGCTCTATGGGGGAACGTCGGGTCTGTTATGTTGTTAAACAAACTAATTAAAAGGATATCTATCCATCATTGTTCATAATTATAGCAAGATTCGCGCGGCAAAGAAGCCTAAAACATATCACTTCCATGCAGAGTGGGAAGAAGATTATTTTTTCACGATGTCACATTCCAAGTCCAACTGCGTTTGCCTTACTCGAGCCCATCGCTACATTCTTGTGCTTCCCATTCAGAAGCTGATGTTGATTCCATTGCCTCGAAAATAGCAACACTTTTTAACATGAACTCTTCTGCGTTGGAGAATGAGATCATGGCACTGCAGGCTGACATACAGTTAAAGTTGCGCGCCCGTGATGGAGAGTTTTGGAACTTACTCATGGAGGAAAAGTATCCAAACATCAGGACTTGTGCAGCCTCGCTCACAGCGTTATTTGGCTCCACATATTTATGTGAATCAGCGTTTTCCCACATGAAGATAATTAAGTCCAAATATCGTTCCACGTTGACGGACGATCATTTGGAGGTCTGTTTAAGACTAGCTGTCAGCAGTGACTTTACGGATTACGCAGCGCTGACGGACTCCATTCAGTGCAAGGCTGCAAGCAGTCATCTGATTAAAGGGATAGTTCAGATTTTTTTTTACTTAAATTGTATGAAATACTTTCCATTAATATAGTGGTTGCAACTGTATTCATTGATTGCCAGAGTCCTGTGGTGGGAGTTCTGCTCTGGTTGAGTTGAGTGGTGCATTATTCCTTCATGTGATTGTGTGTGCTTTTTATGTGTGATACTTTTAATATTTGTAACATTTTATGAGCAATATGTTATTAATTGAAATTGATTGACGTTATTACAAAGAGTAACAAAAAATCTCTTCTTTGCAATGTGGGGTAACTGAAAAGGTGAATTGATTTTGAAACAGTCCTAATGCCTTCATCTTTTTTATTTTGAGTATTTTAAGCAATGGGATAATATTTTTTTGTTTGGTAGATCACCTTGAGCTGGCAATTTTAAAAGTAGACCTGAGGTCAAAAAAGTGTGGGCACCCCTGCTCTAAACCCTAATGGGCACCCCTGCTCTAAACCCTAATGGGCACCCCTTCTCTAAACCCTAATGGGCAGCAGTGGCGCAGGGTTAGAGTGGCCGGATGGGAACCATAAGGTTGCCGGTTCGATCCCTGTGGGTTTCCCCCAGAGTTGGTGTGGAAGTGTCCTTGAGCAAGACTCTGAACCTCTGATTGCTCCTGATGTGCAGGTTGGTGCTTTGCATGGTTTCCACCGCCATCGGTGTGTGAATGTGTGTGTGAATGGGTGAATGTAATGCACCATCTATGTAAAGGTGTGTGAATGTGTGTGTGTGTGTGTGTAATGCACCATCTATGTAAAGGTGTGAATGTGTGTGTGTGTGTGTGTGTGTGTGTGTGTGTGTGTGTGTGTGTGTGAATGGGTGAATGTAATGCACCATCTATGTAAAGCGCCTTGGATAAAGGTGCTATATAAATGTACTATTTTCAATTATTCATGTTCAGGGGCTATTAACAGTATTATTATTATTATTCATGTTCAGGGGCTCAGGACAGCTCTCTGAAGCTATGGGATCTCAGGAAGCTGAAGAATTTCAAGACCATCGCTCTGGATACCAACTACGAGGTAATGTTATTTATATATCTATTATGTTGTCTCAGTAAGACAGCTCTCCCCCTATCCACAAGGAGGAGCAGTGCACCAAAGAATTATGGGAATTGTAGTCCAGGAAGGTAGTGAGACCAGTGTCCATGACATCAGAGACAACAGGCTCACTGCTACAATCTAAAGTATCTAAAACCACATATTACACACATAAATACCCCCAGGAAAGTGATCTAAAGCTTCTAAACGTCATTAACATATATTTTTTTGCAAAAAGGGTGAAGTGTCCCTTTAAGGCCTATTCATAGTCTGGATTTTCGGTGGTGAGGTGACCACCGCTCAGGTGGTGAGCTGACCACCGGAGCTGAAATAACGTTGAGCGGTGGTGAGTAAAAACAGAGAAGGGCTGGAGCGGTGGCGGTGGTTTGCTCTTCACCGCGGCTCGTGACGTCATGTTGTAGTTCGGTAGTCACCTCACCACCGTAAATCCAGACTATGTATGTATGAGCCTTTAGTGGACAGTTCTTAGCATCCATAAAGACACATACTTTAGAGCAGGGTGGCGCCGATATATTTCCACACTCACTCCAGAGGGGCCACATTGCATATTACTGTCGTAGCAAAATAATGCAACGCGTTTTGAGCTTGTAGATCAGCTATTTTTGCTATTTTTGAATTGAAAACTGAATAATTCTTTGCTATTGTTTTATTGGAATCCTGAAAAGTAACCTTTTTTTATTGAATTTCAAATGCATTTAGTTATAGTTATGTTAACTTTATGAACTGTTAACATATACATTGGACACAAAATGACAATAACATTTTAATACTAGTCATGAAGTAATTAAAGCGGGTTTGGAAACAGCTGCAATCAACACTATATCAGTATTCTGATATAAACATGCAGGCCCCATTAACCCATTTAGGCCGGAGGCCCATTATAAAAACTATAAATATTTTTTTTTTATATAATAATATGAATTCTATTTGTGTGTTTGTGTTTTCAGGTTAAATCCCTGGTGTTCGATCAGAGCGGGACGTACCTGGCCGTGGGAGGCTCAGACATCAGAGTCTACATCTGTAAACAATGGTCTGAAGTTCTCAACTTCTCTGGTGAGAAAAACAACTTCCACTTTTCATATTATAGACGTCTTTCTTTCACTGAAATTATCCACTATTGTGTAATTCTCCCCAAGTTTCCTATCTTACATTTACATTTGTGTGAGGGGAAAAAAACTGAGATATACTTACGTACGCGCGCGTGTGTGTGTGTGTGTGTGTGTGTGTGTGGTATAGAACACTCGGGCGTGGTGACCGGCGTGGCGTTCGGAGAGAACGCTCAGTTCCTCGCCTCGGCTGGGATGGACCGAAGCCTGAAGTTCTACAGCTTGTAGATCTGATCTACAACACGTGTGGACGGACCGAAGCCTACAGCAGATCTGCAAGCCCTCCTGACGTTAGAGCAACAAGTCCTACAGCTTGTGGGGAGTTTAACCGTTTAATCTACAACACCTTGCGTGTAGATATGATCTCAAAGCCCTCCTCAAGTCCTACAAGTTGTAGGAGTTTAATATCAGATCTACAAGTCCTTGTGAAGTTGTTTTCTTGTAGACGATAGAAAATTAAAAAAAAAAATAAACAACTTAAACGTGACGAGACGCGCTCTTTGATCCTGGAAACAGAAATATTCCAAATTATTTTTCAAAAGAAGAAAAGAAAAGAGCTTTGCTTGTATAGTTTCTTATTCCTAATGTGTCGGGGGGGGGGGGGGTTATAATCTAAATATAAGTTCTTTGCTGTCGGGTGGAAACTGGCCTGTTTAACCCATTCTGACCTGAGATCAGATTCTAAAAATGTTCTTCTACATCCTGACAGTTTTCTGAAAAAGCTGTGTTTCTATGTCAGTCGTTCTTCGATTTTTCAAAAATAGCAGACCTACAAGCTCGTAGCGCGCCACTCGGTGCCACGCTATGAGCTTGTAGATCTGCTATTTTTCAATAGCTAAAGCATAACATAATGCTAACACCAGGATGGGTAACCAGGCCTGGTTAACCAACATATGTTGCTTTTCAGGACATGTAAGAAAAGAAAAAGATAAGTTAAATGTAGTTATTATTTAGTGGGCAGATGAATCATCCTCTCTGTGAATCATCAGATCTCCAACTCAACGTCAACATCTTGTTCTTACTGTTGTTCTTATTGGTTCAATAGTTAATAAAATCTCTACACAGACAAAAAGAGATCTATATGCGTGTGAGCTTGTAGATCTAGTGCTACTTTCCTGTGAAGTTGGGTTAGGGTTAGTGACACTGTTTGCATGACGATGTTGGGCATTGATTTAGGTATAACGGGAAAAAACATTTCATTGATTTAGGTATAACAGGAAAAAAACATAATTTCATTGATTTAGGTATAACAGGAAAAAAACATAATTTCATTGATTTAGGTACAACGGGAAAAAAACATAATTTCATTGATTTAGGAATAACAATAAAAAATTGTATTGATTTAGGAATAACGAAATAAAACCTAATTTAGAGCTCTGTTTTCTGCCTGACAGCAACTCTCTCTGTGTTTGTTACTGTACAATGACTGGGTTTCTCTTTGCTGTGTGTGTGTGTGTGTGTGTGTGTGTGTCTGTTCATCCTAATCTGTAATGTTACTACTCTTAATCTCCATGGAAACAAGACATTTATGTTGTAGTTTAAAACGTATTATTATCTGTAGTGAATAAATATGAGCAGTTTATCTGTACTTTCATCCTCCTGATGTGAAATCACGGCCTTCTCGTCCCTTTCACCTTCATTTACTGGTTTGTCTTTTTATTGTATATTTCTCTTATAATTTCCTTTGTTCTTTGAGTTTTTTTGTTTTTTTTTTTGCTTCCCTGTTCTTTTGAAATCAATAAAACGATCAGTTTTTCTAAAGCCGTTGGACTCTCGGCCTCAACCTGCTCACTGAAAGAGTAATAACGTTTATATTGTTACGTTACGACCTAACAACTGACAGTATATGATGAAACAGTGTACAGTTGTAGTTACAGTATTGTGTAAACTGTACAGTTGTAGGTACAGTATTGTGTAAACTGTACAGTTGGAGGGTGCACAGACCTATACATATTGATAACCTGAACAGATATAGTGGACACCTGATATGTTTTATTTTAATTTCATTTAAAAAGCTACAAAACCTTAAAACCAGTTTTGGGGAAACCAATTGTTAAAAAATAACATCACAGTTTACAGTTATGTCGCATGTAGCCTACTGCCTACTTAGTATTCTGTTATATTAGCAGTAAAAGACTTGTGGGTTAAGTATTTTATAATATAATTAAGTTTAATTTTATTTTTCCATCAGCTCATAGCAGATCTACAAGCCCACAACGCGTCGCTGATGTAGATCTGGTGGATCAGCTCAGTGTAATGTAATATGTGTTGGTTTTTATTAGTTATCGTTATTTTATAATATTTTTAATAACGCATGTTTTTATTCTTGTAGTGAATGGTTCGTGATTCTTTAACACAAACTGTTCATTCATTTAAACTAAGAACACTTTCATTACAACTAAATGAAATGCAGGACGTTTTAAATCATCTAATTTAAAACTGCTATTATTTTGTTCTGCAAATCAAATGAAATCACTGTAGTCCTATGCTGATGCGCTATATGCAACTGTCCCTATCACCACCAGATGGCAGCAAAGCCTACATTTAGCCTATCATTTCACATTGAGCTGTAAATGTGATATAACACTATCCTAGTGTTTTGGTCACAGTGGAATGTTTTAGTACTATTTATTTTAATAGTAATCTGTGTGTTATTATTATAACACCATGCTAGAGTGTTGGTCACAGTGGAATGTTTTAGTAATTAGTATTCTGTGTTATTAGTAGGTGAGTAGGTTTAGTATTTAGTATTTATTTCAATAGTATTCTGTGTGTTAAAGTTAAGATTGAAATGTACTATATTGAATATAACAGTGGAATGTTTTATTTTATAGTTAACTTACGGTAAGTGAAATTAATTCATAAGAAGTTAAAAGAACTGGAATGTTTTAGTCTCAACACTTTAGAATTTACTATTTATTTTAATAGTATACTGTGTAATATTATAATTACTATACTGTTAATGTTTAGTATTTAGTATTATGTTTAGTAGTAGCACGTGAGCTCACAGTGGAAAAGGTTTATTTTTATTGTGAAGTTATAATTTTATTTCTTTTCGCTCCTGGACCCCCGGCAGCGGAAACGGAAACGGCGTGCACATGTGTGTGTCCGTGAAAATGACCGGATACGGTACGGCTGGGCTCTGCACCGGATGCCAGCGCAGAGCAGCCAATAGGAACCCGCGGACGGGAGGAAAGTCACGCGAGGTAAATGCAATGATGACGCAATGGTCACGTGACACACCGTCCAAGTAACGTGACCCAAACAAACGGGAAGTGCAGCACGTGATCACATGACACCGTGCGCGCGCGCGCACGCACGCACACACACGTCAAACTTATAAACAGTGAGCAGTTACAGTTACACACATTATTATATTAGACCTACAAACTGTCTATATTGCCTGTCTGGCCTGGCGGGGATAGAGCGGACAGACCGAGTGAAAAGCAACAGGTAAGAACGGAGCTTTATATTACATTTACTTTAGAATGTTTACATCTGTGATTCTATAGTTCTTCATGTCGACGACCCCCAAATTTACACTAATTAGCCCCGCGGAACCCCCATTTGAAGAGACATGCCAGGGACCCCCATTTGAAGAGATATGCCAGGGACTCCCATTTGAAGAGACATGCCAGGGACCCCCATTTGAAGAGACATGCGACCCCCCTGGTCTCTTCTTCATATCTCTGTGTCTAAATGTTTTGATGAATTGAACATGGTGGACCCTCTTGTAAACAAGTGTAATGCTTTATGGTGTCGTCCACTCACAGTTAACAGTCTTTGTATTGAGTTGTGATTGATTTATTGAAATATTTATTAACAGTTTGCAGAATTACAGTACATTTCAAGCACAAACTCAATACAAAGACTGTTAACTGTGAGTGGACGACACCATAAAGCATTACACTTGTTTACAAGAGGGTCCACCATGTTCAATTAATCAAAACATTTAGAGACATACAAATAATAGACACTTCTATATAGTTAAAGAAAAGAACAAGAATTCATGTGCTTGAAATGTACTGGAATTCTGCAAACTGGGAATAAATACTTCAATCAATCAATTAATTTTTTTTGAAGAGATATGCCAGGGACCCCCATTAGAAGATATATGCCAGGGACCCCCATTAGAAGATATATGCCAGGGACCCCCATTAGAAGAGATTCTTATACCATTTTCATTTGAAGGACCCCCAGTTTGACGTGTGGGACCCCTGGAACTCACTCAAGGACCCCTGGGGGTCCCCGGACCAACCACTGGTTTAAATCAATATTCTTTATTCTTTATCAACCTAAACATCAAATGATCATCATAATTTAATGTCTACTTCATTAATGATTATGTTTATTAATAACCTAAAAGCATCTATTTATTGTCTACTTCATTAATTATTCTGTTTATTAATAACCTAAAAGCATCTATTTAATGTTTATAATTCATTAAAGTGTGAATGTATTATCGGCTGTGTGCGGCAGACTGGTCACGTGCACTGCAGTGCACGTGACCTTTGTTCTCAAACAAAAGAAGTGTGCATAACTTAACAATGTACGTTGACACATTGTATGTTTCACAACATGCTTACAATATGTAATATGTTTAACTGTGTTTTATAATACAGTTACAATATATCTATGTTTAACCCATTTAGACCTGGGAACGATTCTACAATTAATGTCTTCCAAACAGTTTTCTGAAAAACCCAAAAACCCTAACCCGTTTCTGTCTCAGTGGTTCTCAAACATTTTCATGTCAAGGACCCCTAGAATAATGTATTTGACCAACCCCCATCTGAAAATATGTAGGGAGACCCCCCCCCCCCCCCCAGTAGCAAAAACGTTCGATATGAAAGAATATTATATATTCAAAGATTTGCACTACATTTTCATGATTTTTCAAAAATAGCAGACCTACAAGCTCGTAGGTCTGCTATTTTTCAATAACTAAAGCATAACATTACGCTTAAAACGCATTCCCGCCCAAAATGGGTTAAATGTGTTTTATGATACGTTACAATATATTAAAATGAGTTTTATAATTTGTTACAATATGTTTTTATAATGATTAATAATATGTTAATTAGAAAACGTTTAAAGTCAGCAGTTTAAATCGTCATGGGATGAGATGAGTTTCCTTTCTCTCTAAAGCTCCTAGACTTTTAGCTTTAAGTTCTCCCTATACTGTAGCAGTAGAAGTGCTTTGATGAATTGAAAATGGAAGACCCTGAGGTAAACAAGTGGTTTCATCCACAGTTTGTGTATTATTTGAAATAGCCTTATTAATGTATGAGATGTGTTGATTGATTGATTGAAATATTCACAGTACGTAGAAAAGGTACATGGAGGCTAAAAGGATAACACAATACTCAATTAGTCATAAAGTAAACGGCACAGAGTTAAGGATAAAAGGATAACTGGTGACCTAATGTTTCCACCGTGGTCATAAATGTATGTTTAGTCTCCCTAGCCACAACTATGCAACACAGTATCGAAGTGGGCAGGGGTGAGGTGGGTTTGGCGAGTGAGGCCGAGTAGTTTGTTTTGGAGCCTTGTTTTAAGGGCCTTAGAGGTGCTGTGGTACCAAGAGGTGCCATGAGGACCATGAATGCAGAATTTACTACATGGTGAGAAAATGCGAAATGCCACTGCTCTCCTTTCCATGCCGGAAGGCAGCATTCAGAAGAATTGCCTTTTTCCCGAAATCTCCTGAACTTGAACAGAGCATTTTGCGTTGAACTAATTTGTTTCAAAATCCATGTCGTTCTTTGTCAGAATAAAACGTGGTTTCCAAAGAGAGTTCTGGGTCCGTCTGTCCATTCAACACAACTGACTAATGACTCAGTCATCGCCTGTTGGCGTCCTCAGTCTTCAGTCTTCAGTTGCTACAAGAATGGAAGTTCCACTTGACTGTTATGAATATGAACCACAAGCAGGTGGTTTAGTGGGAACTTCAGAACTTCCCCTTTTATAATCATAAACTGATAGTTATTAATAAATGCACCATTATGTCGTTTTAGTGGGAACCAAACAACTTCCCTTTTCTCTCCATGTGACTCTGAGACAGCTGGACGTGTGTGTGTGTGTGGGGGGGGGGGGGGCACACATGCCATTTACTCTTTACGCACACATGCACACGCACACGCACACGCACACATGCATGCACACATACGCACGCACGCACACGCACGCACGCATGCATGCACATTGCACACGCACGCACGCATGCACACACACACACACACACACACACACGCGCAGCAGAGGGCTGCTCATCAGGAGCAGTTTAGGGGTAGAGATGGAGCTTGTGAATCTTTCTTGATAACGTTATCGATCAGGTCCTTATCGATCAGGTCCTTATCGATCAGGTCCTTATCGATCAGGTTCTTATCGATCAGGTCCTTATCGATCAGGTCCTTATCGATCACGTCCTTTTATCGATCAGGTCCTTATCGATCAGGTTCTTATCGATCAGGTTATTATCGATCAGGCGACAAAGAACAGAACCAGTAGGCCTGTGTTTAGGAAAATATCATTGAAGGAACTGTTAACTGGTTAATAATGTGTGTACGGTCCCTTTAGAAGGAACTGTTAACTGGTTAATGATGTGTGTACTGTCCCTTTAGAAGGAACTGTTAACTGGTTAATGTGTGTACGGTCACTTTAGAAGGAACTGTTAACTGGTTAATGTGTGTACGGTCACTTTAGAAGGAACTGTTAACTGGTTAATAATGTGTGTACGGTCCCTTTAGAAGGAACTGGTAACTGGTTAATGATGTGTGTACTGTCCCTTTAGAAGGAACTGTTAACTGGTTAATGATGTGTGTACTGTCCCTTTAGAAGGAACTGTTAACTGGTTAATGATGTGTGTACTGTCCCTTTAGAAGGAACTGTTAACTGGTTAATGTGTGTACTGTCCCTTTAGAAGGAACTGTTAACTGGTTAATGATGTGTGTACTGTCCCTTTAGAAGGAACTGTTAACTGGTTAATGTGTGTACGGTCACTTTAGAAGGAACTGTTAACTGGTTAATAATGTGTGTACGGTCACTTTAGAAGTGTCATTGTGTTTCTCCGGACAGCGCTGGTCGGCAGGTATCAATACACTATCTATCTATCTATCTATCTATCTATCTATCTATCTATCTATCTATCTATCTATCTATCTATCTATCTATCTATCTATCTATCTATCTATCTATATCTATCTATCTATCTATCTATCTATCTATCTATCTATCTATCACTATACAGGTATCAATACACTATCTATCTATCAATATACAGGTATCAATACACTATCTATCTATCACTATACAGTTATCAATACACTTTTAGACCCACATGTTTGTTCCAGCGTGGATGATTACATTAATTTATTGATCACCTCTTGTCTTGATTGTTTAAACACCGCTGTGCTCCATAACAGGCTTGATAATCCCAAATCTTATCTATACCGGGTACTCGATAAGCCCAAAGCTTATTGATACCGGGTGCTGGATAAACCCAAAGCTTATTGATACCGGGTGCTGGATAAGCCCAAAGCTTATTGATACCGGGTGCTGGATAAGCCCAAAGCTTATTGATACCGGGTGCTGGATAAGCCTGATTACTGATGTTGAGTGTGAAGTAATGAAGATATGTATCAATGCCGGGTACTTATAACTGGCTTTCATGGTGACCTAATAAAGGTATAGGGTTCAGATTACATACATGTATTATGTATACATAGATACATTTCCTTTAATCCACCCGACACTGAAACATATCTTTTCACTCTCAGAATACGCAGAATACTCTCATACGCATAAAAAAGACGCCACTACCACCGGACCTTACTTGCGCGCTCTGCTTGCGCAGTAATAATGACAGTGGTCATGTCCCTCCAGTCCTCTAGGGCGGCGCTATGGGCTCCATGTTCCGCAGTGAGGAGGTGTGTCTGGTGCAGCTCTTCCTCCAGTCTGGCTCCGCCTACAACTGTGTCAGCGAGCTGGGAGAGCTGGGATTGGTCGAATTCAGAGACGTGAGTAAACTTGGTTGGGATTGGTCGAATTCAGAGACGTGAGTATGCTGGGCCTAACTGGGAGAACTCCTCATGCACTGAAGGAAGCATGAGTTCAGTTCGGGGCTCTTCCCAGGTTGGCAGAGGGAGAGTAGGATTAAAACATTGTGGGATATAATGTTAAAGTAAAAACAGGTACATATAGGCCCTCATTTATCAACCGTGCGTACGGCAAAATATGGTGCACGCCGAAATTACCGACATTTTCGGCATTTACCATTTCCGCCAAAGCTTGAAATTGAACTTGACAAAGTTCAAAACTCACGTCTGGTCGGGAGCTGTCGTACGCTTCGTCCTCACCTGTTTTTCTGTCGTAGAACAGCGGAGCAGCATTGTCTGACCAGCTGAGAGGCTGTCACAGGCATCTAAACATCCTAAAATGTATAAAACTAATAATAGCCTACATGTGAAAAATATATTTTTGTAAAGGCATGTCATATGAAATTGGTAGGATAGCTATTAATACCAAGTGTGCAAGCTTATTAAAATCGCGCAATTAAAAACAATGCTTTAAGCCATTTAAATAGTGTTTTGCATTCTGAGCGCATACCGGTAGCCCCCCCCCCCCCCCCCCCCCTCTCCTAACTTAATTCCATGACTGGATGGAGAGGCATTTGCAGTGCTGCAGCTTTAGATTTTCTTTTCAGATAAGTAAGCCTGGGACCGATAGGCTATGCAGCTATAGTCAAGTCTAACTGCAATCTACAGCCATGTCTTTCTCGCGTTACGTCTCGTCCTTTTAATTAAGGATAAATCTGACGCGCTCGAATGCCAATAAATGTGACATGTACCGACAGTGTCGAGGCAGCGCAAAGTGGGGACCGCTTCTTTTTTTTTTGTCATATGGGAACTCACGGGTTACCGCCAACTTCACTTCCTAAACTTTAGGCTGCGCAGGGAGGCACTCTAATATACAGTATAATGTCATAAACATGCAGGTCAGAGACATCTAATATACAGTATAATGTCATAAACATGCAGGTCAGAGACATCTAATATACAGTATAATGTCATAAACATGCAGGTCAGAGACATCTAATATACAGTATAATGTCATAAACATGCAGGTCAGAGACATCTAATATACAGTATAATGTCATAAACATGCAGGTCAGTGACAGAGACATCTAATATACAGTATAATGTCATAAACATGCAGGTCAGAGACAGAGACATCTAATATACAGTATAATGTCATAAACATGCAGATCAGAGACATCTAATATACAGTATAATGTCATAAACATGCAGATCAGAGACATCTAATATACAGTATAATGTCATAAACATGCAGGACAGAGACATCTAATATACAGTATAATGTCATAAACATGCAGGTCAGAGACATCTAATATACAGTATAATGTCATAAACATGCAGGTCAGAGACATCTAATATACAGTATAATGTCATAAACATGCAGGTCAGAGACATCTAATATACAGTATAATGTCATAAACATGCAGGTCAGAGACATCTAATATACAGTATAATGTCATAAACATGCAGGACAGAGACATCTAATATACAGTATAATGTCATAAACATGCAGGTCAGAGACATCTAATATACAGTATAATGTCATAAACATGCAGGTCAGAGACAGAGACATCTAATATACAGTATAATGTCATAAACATGCAGGTCAGAGACATCTAATATACAGTATAATGTCATAAACATGCAGATCAGAGACATCTAATATACAGTATAATGTCATAAACATGCAGGTCAGAGACATCTAATATACAGTATAATGTCATAAACATGCAGGTCAGAGACATCTAATATACAGTATAATGTCATAAACATGCAGGTCAGAGACAGAGACATCTAATATACAGTATAATGTCATAAACATGCAGGTCAGAGACATCTAATATACAGTATAATGTCATAAACATGCAGATCAGAGACATCTAATATACAGTATAATGTCATAAACATGCAGGTCAGAGACAGAGACATCTAATA
Source organism: Protomyctophum bolini (assembly GCF_963924005.1). Lineage (NCBI taxonomy): Eukaryota > Metazoa > Chordata > Actinopteri > Myctophiformes > Myctophidae > Protomyctophum > Protomyctophum bolini. The sequence continues at coordinate 46,200,853 of NC_137871.1, forward strand.
TACAGTATAATGTCATAAACATGCAGGTCAGAGACATCTAATATACAGTATAATGTCATAAACATGCAGGTCAGAGACATCTAATATACAGTATAATGTCATAAACATGCAGGTCAGAGACATCTAATATACAGTATAATGTCATAAACATGCAGGTCAGAGACATCTAATATACAGTATAATGTCATAAACATGCAGGTCAGAGACATCTAATATACAGTATAATGTCATAAACATGCAGGTCAGAGACATCTAATATACAGTATAATGTCATAAACATGCAGGTCAGAGACATCTAATATACAGTATAATGTCATAAACATGCAGGTCAGAGACATCTAATATACAGTATAATGTCATAAACATGCAGGTCAGAGACAGAGACATCTAATATACAGTATAATGTCATAAACATGCAGGTCAGAGACAGAGACATCTAATATACAGTATAATGTCATAAACATGCAGGTCAGAGACATCTAATATACAGTATAATGTCATAAACATGCAGGACAGAGACATCTAATATACAGTATAATGTCATAAACATGCAGATCAGAGACATCTAATATACAGTATAATGTCATAAACATGCAGGTCAGAGACATCTAATATACAGTATAATGTCATAAACATGCAGGTCAGAGACATCTAATATACAGTATAATGTCATAAACATGCAGGTCAGAGACAGACATCTAATATACAGTATAATGTCATAAACATGCAGGTCAGAGACATCTAATATACAGTATAATGTCATAAACATGCAGGTCAGAGACAGACATCTAATATACAGTATAATGTCATAAACATGCAGATCAGAGACATCTAATATACAGTATAATGTCATAAACATGCAGGTCAGAGACATCTAATATACAGTATAATGTCATAAACATGCAGGTCAGAGACATCTAATATACAGTATAATGTCATAAACATGCAGGTCAGAGACAGAGACATCTAATATACAGTATAATGTCATAAACATGCAGGTCAGAGACAGAGACATCTAATATACAGTATAATGTCATAAACATGCAGGTCAGAGACATCTAATATACAGTATAATGTCATAAACATGCAGGTCAGAGACATCTAATATACAGTATAATGTCATAAACATGCAGATCAGAGACATCTAATATACAGTATAATGTCATAAACATGCAGGTCAGAGACATCTAATATACAGTATAATGTCATAAACATGCAGGTCAGAGACATCTAATATACAGTATAATGTCATAAACATGCAGGTCAGAGACATCTAATATACAGTATAATGTCATAAACATGCAGATCAGAGACATCTAATATACAGTATAATGTCATAAACATGCAGGTCAGAGACATCTAATATACAGTATAATGTCATAAACATGCAGATCAGAGACATCTAATATACAGTATAATGTCATAAACATGCAGATCAGAGACATCTAATATACAGTATAATGTCATAAACATGCAGGTCAGAGACATCTAATATACAGTATAATGTCATAAACATGCAGGTCAGAGACAGAGACATCTAATATACAGTATAATGTCATAAACATGCAGGTCAGAGACATCTAATATACAGTATAATGTCATAAACATGCAGGTCAGTGACAGAGACATCTAATATACAGTATAATGTCATAAACATGCAGATCAGAGACATCTAATATACAGTATAATGTCATAAACATGCAGATCAGAGACATCTAATATACAGTATAATGTCATAAACATGCAGGTCAGAGACAGAGACATCTAATATACAGTATAATGTCATAAACATGCAGGTCAGAGACATCTAATATACAGTATAATGTCATAAACATGCAGATCAGAGACATCTAATATACAGTATAATGTCATAAACATGCAGATCAGAGACATCTAATATACAGTATAATGTCATAAACATGCAGGTCAGAGACATCTAATATACAGTATAATGTCATAAACATGCAGGTCAGAGACATCTAATATACAGTATAATGTCATAAACATGCAGGTCAGAGACAGAGACATCTAATATACAGTATAATGTCATAAACATGCAGGTCAGTGACAGAGACATCTAATATACAGTATGTCATAAACATGCAGGTCAGAGACAGAGACATCTAATATACAGTATAATGTCATAAACATGCAGGTCAGAGACATCTAATATACAGTATAATGTCATAAACATGCAGGTCAGAGACATCTAATATACAGTATAATGTCATAAACATGCAGGTCAGAGACATCTAATATACAGTATAATGTCATAAACATGCAGGTCAGAGACAGAGACATCTAATATACAGTATAATGTCATAAACATGCAGGTCAGAGACAGAGACATCTAATATACAGTATAATGTCATAAACATGCAGGTCAGAGACATCTAATATACAGTATAATGTCATAAACATGCAGGTCAGAGACATCTAATATACAGTATAATGTCATAAACATGCAGATCAGAGACATCTAATATACAGTATAATGTCATAAACATGCAGGTCAGAGACATCTAATATACAGTATAATGTCATAAACATGCAGATCAGAGACATCTAATATACAGTATAATGTCATAAACATGCAGGTCAGAGACATCTAATATACAGTATAATGTCATAAACATGCAGGTCAGTGACATCTAATATACAGTATAATGTCATAAACATGCAGGTCAGAGACATCTAATATACAGTATAATGTCATAAACATGCAGGTCAGAGACAGAGACATCTAATATACAGTATAATGTCATAAACATGCAGGTCAGAGACAGAGACATCTAATATACAGTATAATGTCATAAACATGCAGGTCAGAGACATCTAATATACAGTATAATGTCATAAACATGCAGGTCAGAGACATCTAATATACAGTATAATGTCATAAACATGCAGATCAGAGACATCTAATATACAGTATAATGTCATAAACATGCAGGTCAGAGACATCTAATATACAGTATAATGTCATAAACATGCAGGTCAGAGACATCTAATATACAGTATAATGTCATAAACATGCAGGTCAGAGACATCTAATATACAGTATAATGTCATAAACATGCAGGTCAGAGACATCTAATATACAGTATAATGTCATAAACATGCAGGTCAGAGACATCTAATATACAGTATAATGTCATAAACATGCAGGTCAGAGACAGAGACATCTAATATACAGTATAATGTCATAAACATGCCGGTCAGAGACATCTAATATACAGTATAATGTCATAAACATGCAGGTCAGAGACAGAGACATCTAATATACAGTATAATGTCATAAACATGCCGGTCAGAGACATCTAATATACAGTATAATGTCATAAACATGCAGGTCAGAGACATCTAATATACAGTATAATGTCATAAACATGCAGGTCAGAGACAGAGACATCTAATATACAGTATAATGTCATAAACATGCAGATCAGAGACATCTAATATACAGTATAATGTCATAAACATGCAGGTCAGAGACATCTAATATACAGTATAATGTCATAAACATGCAGGTCAGAGACATCTAATATACAGTATAATGTCATAAACATGCAGGTCAGAGACATCTAATATACAGTATAATGTCATAAACATGCAGGTCAGAGACAGAGACATCTAATATACAGTATAATGTCATAAACATGCCGGTCAGAGACATCTAATATACAGTATAATGTCATAAACATGCAGGTCAGAGACATCTAATATACAGTATAATGTCATAAACATGCAGGTCAGTGACAGAGACATCTAATATACAGTATAATGTCATAAACATGCAGGTCAGAGACAGAGACATCTAATATACAGTATAATGTCATAAACATGCAGGTCAGTGACAGAGACATCTAATATACAGTATAATGTCATAAACATGCAGGTCAGAGACAGAGACATCTAATATACAGTATAATGTCATAAACATGCAGGTCAGTGACAGAGACATCTAATATACAGTATAATGTCATAAACATGCAGGTCAGAGACAGAGACATCTAATATACAGTATAATGTCATAAACATGCAGGTCAGTGACATCTAATATACAGTATAATGTCATAAACATGCAGGTCAGTGACAGAGACATCTAATATACAGTATAATGTCATAAACATGCAGGTCAGAGACAGAGACATCTAATATACAGTATAATGTCATAAACATGCAGGTCAGAGACATCTAATATACAGTATAATGTCATAAACATGCAGGTCAGAGACATCTAATATACAGTATAATGTCATAAACATGCAGGTCAGAGACAGAGACATCTAATATACAGTATAATGTCATAAACATGCAGGTCAGAGACATCTAATATACAGTATAATGTCATAAACATGCAGGTCAGAGACATCTAATATACAGTATAATGTCATAAACATGCAGGTCAGAGACATCTAATATACAGTATAATGTCATAAACATGCAGGTCAGAGACATCTAATATACAGTATAATGTCATAAACATGCAGGTCAGAGACATCTAATATACAGTATAATGTCATAAACATGCAGGTCAGTGACATCTAATATACAGTATAATGTCATAAACATGCAGGTCAGAGACATCTAATATACAGTATAATGTCATAAACATGCAGGTCAGAGACATCTAATATACAGTATAATGTCATAAACATGCAGGTCAGAGACAGAGACATCTAATATACAGTATAATGTCATAAACATGCAGATCAGAGACATCTAATATACAGTATAATGTCATAAACATGCAGGTCAGAGACAGAGACATCTAATATACAGTATAATGTCATAAACATGCAGATCAGAGACATCTAATATACAGTATAATGTCATAAACATGCAGGTCAGTGACAGAGACATCTAATATACAGTATAATGTCATAAACATGCAGGTCAGAGACATCTAATATACAGTATAATGTCATAAACATGCAGGTCAGAGACATCTAATATACAGTATAATGTCATAAACATGCAGATCAGAGACATCTAATATACAGTATAATGTCATAAACATGCAGGTCAGAGACATCTAATATACAGTATAATGTCATAAACATGCAGGTCAGAGACATCTAATATACAGTATAATGTCATAAACATGCAGGTCAGAGACAGAGACATCTAATATACAGTATAATGTCATAAACATGCAGATCAGAGACATCTAATATACAGTATAATGTCATAAACATGCAGGTCAGAGACAGAGACATCTAATATACAGTATAATGTCATAAACATGCAGGTCAGAGACAGAGACATCTAATATACAGTATAATGTCATAAACATGCAGGTCAGAGACAGAGACATCTAATATACAGTATAATGTCATAAACATGCAGGTCAGAGACATCTAATATACAGTATAATGTCATAAACATGCAGATCAGAGACATCTAATATACAGTATAATGTCATAAACATGCAGGTCAGAGACAGAGACATCTAATATACAGTATAATGTCATAAACATGCAGATCAGAGACATCTAATATACAGTATAATGTCATAAACATGCAGGTCAGAGACAGAGACATCTAATATACAGTATAATGTCATAAACATGCAGATCAGAGACATCTAATATACAGTATAATGTCATAAACATGCAGGTCAGTGACAGAGACATCTAATATACAGTATAATGTCATAAACATGCAGGTCAGAGACATCTAATATACAGTATAATGTCATAAACATGCAGGTCAGAGACATCTAATATACAGTATAATGTCATAAACATGCAGATCAGAGACATCTAATATACAGTATAATGTCATAAACATGCAGGTCAGAGACATCTAATATACAGTATAATGTCATAAACATGCAGGTCAGAGACATCTAATATACAGTATAATGTCATAAACATGCAGGTCAGAGACAGAGACATCTAATATACAGTATAATGTCATAAACATGCAGATCAGAGACATCTAATATACAGTATAATGTCATAAACATGCAGGTCAGAGACAGAGACATCTAATATACAGTATAATGTCATAAACATGCAGGTCAGAGACAGAGACATCTAATATACAGTATAATGTCATAAACATGCAGGTCAGAGACAGAGACATCTAATATACAGTATAATGTCATAAACATGCAGGTCAGAGACATCTAATATACAGTATAATGTCATAAACATGCAGATCAGAGACATCTAATATACAGTATAATGTCATAAACATGCAGGTCAGAGACATCTAATATACAGTATAATGTCATAAACATGCAGGTCAGAGACATCTAATATACAGTATAATGTCATAAACATGCAGGTCAGAGACATCTAATATACAGTATAATGTCATAAACATGCAGGACAGAGACATCTAATATACAGTATAATGTCATAAACATGCAGATCAGAGACATCTAATATACAGTATAATGTCATAAACATGCAGATCAGAGACATCTAATATACAGTATAATGTCATAAACATGCAGGTCAGAGACATCTAATATACAGTATAATGTCATAAACATGCAGGTCAGAGACATCTAATATACAGTATAATGTCATAAACATGCAGGTCAGAGACATCTAATATACAGTATAATGTCATAAACATGCAGGTCAGAGACAGAGACATCTAATATACAGTATAATGTCATAAACATGCAGGTCAGAGACAGAGACATCTAATATACAGTATAATGTCATAAACATGCATGCAGGTCAGAGACAGACAGAACAGGAGTGGAGGAAAACGGGCAAACTCATTCCAGTGACGTCGTGAGCAATGCTATTTAATTAATGCTTCACATAATCACAGCTTCAGGTTTTCGTTCATTAATCTTGTTGTATATTAAATGAATAAACATTTCAATAATTGCATATACAACTAACACACAGTGACAGTTGTTTGCAGTGTGTGTGTGTGTGTGTGTGTGTGTGTGTGTGTGTGTGTGTGTGTGTGTGTGAGAGGGGGGTGAGGCGGTCAGCAAGGCAAGGAAGGCTTGACTTGATGTAACCATGGTTTCCAAGGTCGTACTGCAGTTGTTCATTTGGCAAAAACGAGGGCGAGGCTTTATTCCATAGGGCGTGCCAGATAGATTTCAGCCGTCACATTTATTAACGTCGGAACGAAATTAAGGAAGGATCAGCTGTTTGCGATCACTTTATAAATGCCGTGGCGACGTGGGTGTACTACGAAACCTGCACTCGAATCTGTGGCAGATTTTACACTCAGTTGATAAATGAGGGCCATACTGTACAACTGTAGGGCAGGGCTACTAAACCTAAAGGCACACGTTTAGACCCCAGAACAGATTCTACAAATGTCATGCCAAGCACCTCTGATTGGCCACGGACCCCAAATCTCAACATGTTGTTCCGGGGACCTCCCAGAAGCCAAGATATGAGTTAAAAGCGTTTACTGGGAAAGAATATATAGTCAAGATTTTCACACATTTTCAAGATTTTTCAAAAATAGCAGATCTACAGTGCCGAGTTTAATTCACAACATGAGGAGAACATCATTATAATGATGGAGTTACAGGATGAGGTTCATTCATGAAGAGAACATCATATTAATGATGAGTTTCTTTTTTTTAATATTTTTATTTTGGTTTAACTCATTTTTCACCCCTGTGTCAATCATCTAATGTGATCCTGGGCTCTACACACCCTCCACCAACCTAGTCCCCATATATGGGGGACAAGGGGAGAGCAACGGACTTGAACTCATGCTTCCTTCATGCCTGAGTGTCCAAGTTGCTCCTTTACACCTGACAGGGGGGAGTTTCCCTGGTTGGACGTAGCGCGTGGAAGGAACACGTTATTCCAACCAGTTCCTTTCCCCTCCATCAGGCGCCCCGGCTGGCCAGGGGGAGGCAGTTTAGTGACCAGGATTACTGCATGTTTTTAGTGAGGGTACCTACCCTAGGGGACACGGGGAGAACATGTGAGGGTACCTACCCTAGGGGACACAGGGAGAACATGTGGGGGTACCTGCCCTAGGGGACACGGGGAGAACATGTGAGGGTACCTACCCTAGGGGACACGGGGAGAACATGTGAGGGTACCTACCCTAGGGGACACGGGGAGAACATGTGGGGGTACCTACCCTAGGGGACACGGGGAGAACATGTGAGGGTACCTACCCTAGGGGACACGGGGAGAACATGTGAGGGTACCTACCCTAGGGGACACGGGGAGAACATGTGAGGGTACCTACCCTAGGGGACACGGGGAGAACATGTGAGGGTACCTGCCCTAGGGGACACGGGGAGAACATGTGAGGGTACCTGCCCTAGGGGACACGGGGAGAACATGTGGGGGTACCTGCCCTAGGGGACACGGGGAGAACATGTGAGGGTACCTGCCCTAGGGGACACGGGGAGAACATGTGGGGGTACCTACCCTAGGGGACACGGGGAGAACATGTGGGGGTACCTGCCCTAGGGGACACGGGGAGAACATGTGAGGGTACCTACCCTAGGGGACACGGGGAGAACATGTGGGGGTACCTGCCCTAGGGGACACGGGGAGAACATGTGAGGGTACCTACCCTAGGGGACACGGGGAGAACATGTGGGCGTACCTACCCTAGGGGACACGGGGAGAACATGTGAGGGTACCTACCCTAGGGGACACGGGGAGAACATGTGGGCGTACCTACCCTAGGGGACACGGGGAGAACATGTGAGGGTACCTACCCTAGGGGACACGGGGAGAACATGTGAGGGTACCTACCCTAGGGGACACGGGGAGAACATGTGGGCGTACCTACCCTAGGGGACACGGGGAGAACATGTGGGCGTACCTACCCTAGGGGACACAACGAGTTTCATTCACAACATGGAGAGAACATCATTATAATGAACAGATTATCACAGGTAGATAAATCGGTACCTTTGAAGTGTTCAGTTGTTCTGTCTGTCTTGTGATTGGCTGAACCAGTTGTTCTGTCTTGTGATTGGCTGAACCAGTTGTTCTGTCTTGTGATTGGTTGAACCAGTTGAATCCAAACGTCAACGCGTTCCAGAGGAAGTTTGTCGGCGAGGTGAGACGATGTGAAGAGCTGGAGAAAACTCTGAGTGAGTATTTACCCTAGGGTTTATACTAACCCTTTAATATTAATATAAACTGAGTGAGTATTTACCCTAGTGTTTATACTAGCCCTTTAATATTAATATAAACTGAGTGAGTATTTACCCTAGTGTTTATACTAGCCCTTTAATATGAATGAATGAATGACCTTTATTTATATAGCACCCTTCTCAGCACGAGTGCACAGGGTGCTTTACAATAATACAAAAATAAACAACTATAACAACAGCAGGCAGACATTATCACAGAGTAAACAGTGAAAACATAGCATCAAAAGGACAATAAGAACACACAGATAAAAACACAAACAGTAGAAAGTCAAGTGTTATAGGTGACCAAAAGCCTGTCTGAACATGTACGTTTTCAATTGTTTCTTAAAAGAGGCCTCAGACTGAGTGAGTATTTACCCTAGGGTTAATACTAACCGTTTAATATTAATATAAACTGAGTATTTACCCTATAGGGTTTATACTAACCCTTTAATATTAATATAAACTGAGTATTTACCCTATAGGGTTTATACTAACCCTTTAATATGAATATAAACTGAGTATTTACCCTAGGGTTTATAACCCTTAAATCTGAATATAAACTCTGAGTTTTCTCCAGCTCATTATATTTATATTAAAGTGTTAGGGTTAGTATAAACCCTAGGGTAAATAATAATACTAACCCTAACACTTTCATATAAATATAATGAGCTGGAGAAAACTCAGAGTAATTTATTTCTGTTTATAGACTGATGTACTTCATTATAAATATAAAGAGCTGGTGCGTTTTGGTAAGGTAATAATAAGGTATTGGCATCAAAATGTACTTAAAGAACCTGCTGAAAATGTCCTGCAAATCGTCTGCTGGTTTTAAATGCCCGCCGTCCCATTCCATTCAGCGTATTATAAACCCTCAGCATATTAAACCCACTCAATTCAATTCAAAGGGCTTTATTGGCATGAGAAAACATACGTTTACATTGCCAAAGCAGAAAGAACAATACAACAATACAGCGATACAATCAAAACAAAAATGATGTACATTTGAAGGTCAGAATCTTCAATAGATAAAATTCTATGTACCAAGGTCACTCAATGCAGGTATAGTGCAGGAATATACACACTGGTATAATGTATAAACTCCTCTAACGTGATCGTTACTCTATGGTATAATGTATAAACTCCTCTAACGTGATCGTTACTCTATGGTATAATGTATAAACTCCTCTAACGTGATCGTTACTCTATGGTATAATGTATAAACTTCTCTAACGTGATCGTTACTCTATGGTATAATGTATAAACTTCTCTAACGTGATCGTTACTCTATGGTATAATGTATAAACTCCTCTAACGTGATCGTTACTCTATGGTATAATGTATAAACTCCTCTAACGTGATCGTTACTCTATGGTATAATGTATAAACTTCTCTAACGTGATCGTTACTCTATGGTATAATGTATAAACTCCTCTAACGTGATCGTTACTCTATGGTATAATGTATAAACTTCTCTAACGTGATCGTTACTCTATGGTATAATGTATAAACTTCTCTAACGTGATCGTTACTCTATGGTATAATGTATAAACTCCTCTAACGTGATCGTTACTCTATGGTATAATGTATAAACTTCTCTAACGTGATCGTTACTCTATGGTATAATGTATAAACTTCTCTAACGTGATCGTTACTCTATGGTATAATGTATAAACTTCTCTAACGTGATCGTTACTCTATGGTATAATGTATAAACTCCTCTAACGTGATCGTTACTCTATGGTATAATGTATAAACTTCTCTAACGTGATCGTTACTCTATGGTATAATGTATAAACTTCTCTAACGTGATCGTTACTCTATGGTATAATGTATAAACTTCTCTAACGTGATCGTTACTCTATGGTATAATGTATAAACTCCTCTAACGTGATCGTTACTCTATGGTATAATGTATAAACTTCTCTAACGTGATCGTTACTCTATGGTATAATGTATAAACTCCTCTAACGTGATCGTTACTCTATGGTATAATGTATAAACTTCTCTAACGTGATCGTTACTCTATGGTATAATGTATAAACTCCTCTAACGTGATCGTTACTCTATGGTATAATGTATAAACTCCTCTAACGTGATCGTTACTCTATGGTATAATGTATAAACTTCTCTAACGTGATCGTTACTCTATGGTATAATGTATAAACTTCTCTAACGTGATCGTTACTCTATGGTATAATGTATAAACTTCTCTAACGTGATCGTTACTCTATGGTATAATGTATAAACTTCTCTAACGTGATCGTTACTCTATGGTATAATGTATAAACTTCTCTAACGTGATCGTTACTCTATGGTATAATGTATAAACTTCTCTAACGTGATCGTTACTCTATGGTATAATGTATAAACTCCTCTAACGTGATCGTTACTCTATGGTATAATGTATAAACTCCTCTAACGTGATCGTTACTCTATGGTATAATGTATAAACTTCTCTAACGTGATCGTTACTCTATGGTATAATGTATAAACTCCTCTAACGTGATCGTTACTCTATGGTATAATGTATAAACTCCTCTAACGTGATCGTTACTCTATGGTATAATGTATAAACTCCTCTAACGTGATCGTTACACTATGGTATAATGTATAAACTCCTCTAACGTGATCGTTACACTATGGTATAATGTATAAACTCCTCTAACGTGATCGTTACACTATGGTATAATGTATAAACTCCTCTAACGTGATCGTTACTCTATGGTATAATGTATAAACTTCTCTAACGTGATCGTTACTCTATGGTATAATGTATAAACTCCTCTAACGTGATCGTTACTCTATGGTATAATGTATAAACTCCTCTAACGTGATCGTTACTCTATGGTATAATGTATAAACTCCTCTAACGTGATCGTTACTCTATGGTATAATGTATAAACTCCTCTAACGTGATCGTTACTCTATGGTATAATGTATAAACTCCTCTAACGTGATCGTTACTCTATGGTATAATGTATAAACTCCTCTAACGTGATCGTTACTCTATGGTATAATGTATAAACTCCTCTAACGTGATCGTTACTCTATGGTATAATGTATAAACTTCTCTAACGTGATCGTTACTCTATGGTATAATGTATAAACTTCTCTAACGTGATCGTTACTCTATGGTATAATGTATAAACTTCTCTAACGTGATCGTTACTCTATGGTATAATGTATAAACTCCTCCAACATGATCGTTACTCTATGGTATAATGTATAAACTCCTCTAACGTGATCGTTACTCTATGGTATAATGTATAAACTCCTCTAACGTGATCGTTACTCTATGGTATAATGTATAAACTCCTCTAACGTGATCGTTACTCTATGGTATAATGTATAAACTCCTCTAACGTGATCGTTACTCTATGGTATAATGTATAAACTTCTCTAACGTGATCGTTACTCTATGGTATAATGTATAAACTTCTCTAACGTGATCGTTACTCTATGGTATAATGTATAAACTCCTCTAACGTGATCGTTACTCTATGGTATAATGTATAAACTCCTCTAACGTGATCGTTACTCTATGGTATAATGTATGAACTTCTCTAACGTGATCGTTACTCTATGGTATAATGTATAAACTTCTCTAACGTGATCGTTACTCTATGGTATAATGTATAAACTCCTCTAACGTGATCGTTACTCTATGGTATAATGTATAAACTTCTCTAACGTGATCGTTACTCTATGGTATAATGTATAAACTCCTCTAACGTGATCGTTACTCTATGGTATAATGTATAAACTCCTCTAACGTGATCGTTACTCTTCTTCTGCGTTTCATTATGTTCCAGCGTTCCTGGAACAGGAAATCAAGCGCTCGTTGTCCCCGCCCCTCCGGGGGCCCCTCCCCGCCCCCTGCCCCACCCCCCCCTCCCCACAACCCAGAGAGCTGATCACCATAGAAGAAGAGAGCGAGACCATGGCCAAAGAGCTGAGGGAGGTGAGTCATGATGTCATCAGAACTAAAGAGCTGAGGGAGGTGAGTCATGATGTCATCAGAACTAAAGAGCTGAGGGAGGCTGTGCGAGGCGCAAGCATGGCTCGCGGACCAAATGGGGCCGTCTCGCTGACCAAATGGGGCCGCTTTTTTTTTAATGACTATTTGATTCAAAATTTAAAAATCGATTCCCGTGCGTATCGATTGAACGTCGATTGATCGATTTTTTTTGGTCAGCCCTACTGTCTCTCCCTCTCCCTCTCTCCCTCTGTCTGTCTGTCTCCCTCTCCCCCTCTCTCTCTCTAGGTAATCTAATGTAAAGTGAATGTCTCTCTCTGTCTCTCTCTCTCTCTCTCTCTCTCTCTCTCTCCCTCCCTCTGTCCCTCTGTCTGTCTGTCTCCCTCTCCCCCTCTCTCTCTCTAGGTAATCTAATGTAAAGTGAATGTCTCTCTCTCTCTCCCTCTCCCTCTCTCTCTCTCTCTCTCTAGGTAATCTAATGTAAAGTGAATGTCTCTCTCTCTCTCCAGGTGGCGAGGAACAGAGATTTGCTCAGAGCTCAGCTGACACATATGGTTCAGTACCAGAGTGTTCTGACCCAGACCCACTCTCTGACCGGCCCACAGTCACAGGTGACAAAGACTACAAGTCCCACACTCACCACGCATGAAGAACTACAAGTCCCACAGTCACCACACATAAAGAACTACAAGTCCCACACTCACCATGCATGAAGAACTACAAGCCCCACAGTCACCACGCATAAAGAACTACAAGTCCACAGTCACCACACATAAAGAACTACAAGTCCCACAGTCACCACGCATAAAGAACTACAAGCCCCATAGTCACCACACATCAATAACTAGTTCCACAGTCACCACGCATAAAGAACTACAAACCCCACAGTCACCACGCATAAAGAACTACAAGTCCCACAGTCACCACGCATAAATAACTACAAGTCCCACAGTCACCACGCATAAAGAACTACAAGCCCCACAGTCACCACGCATAAAGAACTACAAGTCCCACAGTCACCACACATACAAAACTGTGTGTGTGTGTGTGTGTGTGTGTGTGTGTGTGTGTGTGTGTCAGGCAGGACCACCAGCCCTGGAGAATCAAGGACTGTTTGATAATCGACAGGATGTTCGCCTCAGGTACCCCCACACACACACACACACACACACTAATAATAATAATAATAATAATAATAATAAAACTTTATTTGTATAGCACCTTTCATGACATGAAATGCAGCTCAAAGTGCTTTACAGAAAAATGGAGGATAAAAGAAAAGCAAGGCAACATTAAAAACAAGCAGTAATGCAATACAGTGAGGACATGAATAACAAAAATAAAAAATACAAGATCAATTAAAAGCAATGTTGTAGAAGTGGGTCTTAAGCTGAGCTTTAAAAATGTCTACAGAGGCTGCCTGACGAAGGTACAGTGGGAGCTTGTTCCATGCCGTCGGCCCGTAGAAGCAAAAAGCTGCTTCCCTGTATTTTTTAGTTGCCATTTTTTTGGCAAAGCGAGCAGGCCAGCAGTGGAAGACCTTAGGGGGCGGTTTGGGACATATTTAGGCAGGCAGTCATGTAGGTAGGAAGGTGCGAGACCATTGAGCTCTTCACAGGACCAAACTAATGGTCCCGAAAACCGACTATCTGTGACTATTTGAAAAAAAATAGCAGATCTACAAGCTCATAGCGCACCCCCGAGTGGCGCGCTATGAGCTTGTAGGTCATTTTTAGAAACTGATCTCAGGTCGAAATGGGTTAACCTTCTTATATTCATTTGATTTCAGCTTTGCTAGTTTTGACATTCAGCGTTTTCATTCTAAGCAGCGCAAGGCAAGTCAGGACGGGGCTAGCCTTGCGCTGCTGATCCTAAACCAGCATAACCATCACAGCCGTTCATGTCGCTGTAATACTAGCCTGATCCTAGGTCAGCCTGAATTATCACATGTTGTGTTTTCACACACACACACACACACGCACACACACACACACACACACACACACACACACACACACACACTCACAGGGAGGGAGGTCCACCCATAACGTCTCTCTGTCTCTCTCTGTAGTTTCGTAGCGGGCGTGGTCCACCCATGGAAGGTTCCTTCGTTCGAGCGCTTGCTCTGGA